>NC_059355.1:43610015-43682515 GCF_019703515.2 Myxocyprinus asiaticus
AACAGAAAGTCATAGTGAGCTGTTGGTCTCATAAGGAGTGTGCTGTCTAGAGTGGCACTGATCTTAATTCTACAATTGCAACACAATGAAAAATTATCTTGGTAGTTCACTGATTGTTAATTTTTTCTTAAAAAAAGAAAAAAAAAGAAAAGGAAAACAAAGAAAAGCATAGAGTTTGGTGAGGTATACATCAACTTACTGCTTTGACGAAGACCCCCATGAGTTCTGGAAACTGGTGTGTGAGCATGGCCAGCATGGCACAGAATGAGCACAGGCCCGCTGTGAAGAGGATGAAGAATGGAAGCTCCTTCTTCGGATACACGGAGACCTCGTGAAATGCTGGAAGAACGACAAAACAAAAGAAACAGAGAAATAGGTATCAGTACAATATAGCATTGGCAAGAACGATGATATACCCCCAAGACTATATATATAATATTATGGTCTCTAGATATAAGGTATCTTTCATGTCCATTACATAATGGATGGGCTATACACCAAAGTTTAATATTTAGGGGTTTGTTCAAATTCCTATCCCCATGTATGACTTT
Organism: Myxocyprinus asiaticus; assembly: GCF_019703515.2. Lineage (NCBI taxonomy): Eukaryota > Metazoa > Chordata > Actinopteri > Cypriniformes > Catostomidae > Myxocyprinus > Myxocyprinus asiaticus. The sequence goes on from NC_059355.1 coordinate 43,610,567, forward strand.
GAAACATTAAGTCTTATGCAAATAATAGTACATATAAGAGTGTATAATCACAAGGCAGGAGTTCCCTGTCTGCAGTCTCTGTGCATCCTGGATAAGGATAGAAGAGGTGACCCTTCTCCAGGGGGTATGGGATGATTCGGAAAGCTACAAGAGCCAGAAAGAGCACCGATATCAGTGAGATTACCGTAATATTACAAAATATTTGACAATAAACAGCACTCACAATAGTACTACCCTATTTTTTGGGCCATGGTACCACAGTTCCTTTTGGACAAGTATCTTGGAGTGCCATGCAACTACCATGGTTCAGTATATGAATAGAGTGATAACACAATATCATGGCATTACCATTTGACAACAGCAATGTACGATGGTACAGGCACAATATTTTTTTGAAAGGGAAACTTGCAGATATCAAAGATTTCACATGTCCAGCAATTCAGCATATAATGCTGTATCAATGCACAAAATTTATTTTGTTTATAACTGTGTGTGAGAAATAACATGAGTATGCCAGTGAAAGGTGTATGTACGTACTGCCCTCCCATGTGCAGTGTAGCAGGTTGAGCGCCCCCTCTGCCCGTTTCCAGTGTTGCAGGTGAAAGAACGCATACGCCACTGCCTCACTGTCTCCTCTCTTCAAAATATGCTCCGGAGGCAAAATCAGACTCTTCATCTCTAATAAATACTGTGAACACACACACAAACAATCTTATTTTATTTACATTTCTAAGCACATTTACACACAGTACATTTCTTCCAGTTAATTAAAGACATGCATCAATGGGTGAATCTCATGAAGATGGTTAAGAAACTGTTGTGGTAATATTTCACCCCTAAATCTGAAAAAGTAAGAAATTATTTTAAAATAGTCTAGGAACATTAAGATTTTTTTGCATTGTGACATTACAATTTTCATTACCATATGGTTCCGTATGGTAAAGTGAAAATAATGAAATTTGTCTATTTAAATGCCTAGAATTTAAGTAGTAAAGAATTTATACCAGGGACGCATGATTATGAAAAAAAACTCTACTTATTGATTATTTCCCTTGATATTATAATTACGATTAATTTCAATTATTAGAATTTACTTTAAAATACTTTTTTTGTGTAGGGAAACTGCATACCTATGTAGGCTACATATCCAAAACAAACTGAAAACTGTTTCTTAATTACTTTAGAAAGTTAAGAAGCAGTTAATTAGTGAGTAATTACTTCTTAGCAACATGAAAAACAAAACTATTGTTCAAATAAATTGAAAGTGCATAACGCACATTTATAATTGGTTAATGCTAAAAAAGAAAAAAAAAGAAAATAATGCAAAGAAAATTTTATAAGATGAGAATAGCCTGAAACGGAATGCTGTAATCAACACTTTCCATGATTAGTTAATTGAAGCAGCTCTAATTGTAATATTGATTATTTATTTGACTAATTGAGCAGCACTAATTTATACATCACTGTAGTTTCTGTTATACTGCCTTGAAGCCAGTAACAAAAAAATGTAAAACAAAAATGGTATTACAGTAAGTTTTAAATGTTTTAATATTTTACTTAATTTTGAGGCTTAATATTTCTTTATTCAAAATATAATTACATTTTCTTGTAATTTTGGGGTTAAATGTGACCTATACATGTTTTTGTGAGACTCATCCATATGTATGACATCTGTAAATTTTCTCTGTCTGTCTCATAAAGGGCTACAAGTGTATCCTTTAAACTGCTAAACAATCTATACTTTGAATTAAATAAGCTGCTTTGGAAAAAAACATATGGGTCTGCCATATGCATAAATGTAAGTGTATGTTTGTGTGTAAGAAGAATCAGCCCCCCTGCACAGGCCCCTGGGGTGAATGTTGTGTAGGGCAATACTGTAGAATTAATGGGATTATCCAGTGGATAACCTTCCCAAACGCCCCTGACTGTATCATGCTACATCACAATTCCAGTGACCAAGCAAATGTTTCCCTCTACAATGCATCAAGTACACCTTCTGAATTATGATCAAATAATCAAAATACCTCTTTCTGTAACTGTACTATATCTTTGTACCGCAGTGGATGTCAAAACGCACACAAACATATCCTGTCCAGACACGAGTAATTTAGCTTTATGATTGCGGCTGACATTAGACAGGCAGCTGTTCTGTGCAACATGCCCACACACAAACACAGTCACCTCTTTTATGGGGGATCAGGTGTCAGTAATGTTCTCTTTTATGTGGAGGTTCTTCCTAAGCCCCTGATGAACTCCCATAAACCTCTGTCTCAGTCTGTCTCGTATCGTTGCTCTTTCACTTGACCGCAAAGACCCTGAATGATGACGTCACACTATGGTGGTCTTGGAGACAAGCGAGGTGAGAAATAGGTATCCGCTGACCAGTGGCGTAACTTGGATCTTGCAGGCCTCAGTGCAAAGAAACTGTCGGGCCCCTTCCTTGAGGGCCTGCGGTCATTTTTATGGTTTCTTTTGGTCGACCGTTGCACCCCGGGCCCTCCCACTAGTCACGCCCCTGCCACTGACAAATGACAACACAACGCACCACTAGGGCTAGGTATCGATACAGATTTCCCAATTCGATTTGGATTTGGATTCGATTTGATTGCGTTTAACTTGAGCAGATTTCAGTTATAATGTCCATTTTGCTTCCATTTGAAAGCAATTTGACGATTCTCAATACCAATTTCAATACCACAACAAAATACGAACTAATTTGAGTAAACATTGTTTCAAATTATTCAAGACATGTAAACTGTTCTATTGTTTATTTATTTATTTATTTATTTTTATTATTACAACTGACTAAGATACAAATTGTACCTGAAGTTTTGAACAGTAGTATCAAGTATTCAAGTAAACTACTTGAATTACTGGTCTAAATAAGAAAAAATAAAATTCACATTGCGGTAATGAGCATCAAAATGACCATTTTTTGTGAATATCACACTGACCATCTTAATAAACAGTATTATAATCCTACAGTAATTTAGAAAATCATTGTACAACATCATCTTTTTAACTATAATTACCATTGAAACAAATGTGTTAAGGTAATGAGAAACATCACTGAAAACAACTGGAATAGTACAAGTAAAACATAAGGATGCATTACGGAACTGAGAGATAGAGCGTAAAATGTGCTTAAAATTCCTGCTGAAAATTATGTCAAAAACCTTAATGGTCCTAAATGTAAGCTTTATTTTCTTTATGCAAAATATAATATTATTTTTTTATTTGGGATTAAATATGACCAGGACAATTTCTTGTCCGTTTTTGTGAGAATTGCCCATTTACACTTCAAGTCGGATTATTTGAAACAAATCTGCTTTTTACATTCACTTTAGACTTGAATGACTGCCTTTATTACAGCTCCAGAGGGTCAAAACATCATCTACGCAGCTTTTATGAAATCACAAATGTATAACCAAGTTGACACTTTTTGAAGAAAATGAGCCTAGCACTAGCTTATGCAAAACTCACCGCCACAGTTCACAATACCAGGCCGTTGCTATGTGGTTGCTAAGGCATTCCAGGAGGTCACTTACAGATTAGTGTCCATGATATTTTTTGTTCCTAGATATGACTCAGGTCTCTCCTTCAATAAATCTATATTTATGCCCATTTATTGTCTGCCAGGCAAAAATCAAATCTGATCACATTGCCCAAATTCTACTAGAACATCCTAACAGTTCGGTGTTTCAAGCAAAGGAATCTAAAACTGCAGCACTGAAGAGCTTTAGGTTTCTCTAAAACTTTTTGATGAAGGTTAAACAATCTATACAGATGTAAGTATAACCCCAGGACAAACTAGAAGGTATCTTTTTGAAGAAATGACACAAATGTAACAATAATAGTACTGACATCTTATGCCTTCTTTGTTCTGTACTGAGAGAGTTTGATGTTTTTTTTGCCGTAGGAGCAGTCAAGATCTTTGGCAATAGAAAACCAGGTGTGTGTGTTTATACTTGCTGCACATCTGAAACAGGTTCCCTTTGTAGTCTGATACAGCATGGTGCATGGATGTGTGCAAATACTCTTTCGTCTGAGACAGTGTGTTTGGGTGTGAAGAGGTCATGTGTTTGTGTGTGCACTTTGAAGTCTGATTTGGCGTTTTGGAAACTGGCAAGTTTGAGCCAGGTACAAAGAAAGAAATAGATGATGAGGGTTAAAACATCTTTAAATAACAAAAGTAAAACAAAAAGATATCAAAGTTGTAAAATTTCACCTTAAACACTGCTTACAGGTGAAGGAAGTCATTTTCGTCAAAATGTTAAAAATACTAATCACTACAAGTAATCTATAGTTCACTCAAAATTCAAAATTCTCTTATCATTTACTCACCCTCATGCCATTCCAGATGTGTATGACTTAGACAAATATCTCAGCTCTGTAGGTCCATAAAATGCAAGTGAATGGTGAACAAAACTTTGAAGCGCCATAAAGCACATAAATGCAGCATAAAAGTAATCCAATAGACTCCAGTGGTTTAATCCACATCTTCAGAAGATCCAATCGATTTCGGATGAAAACAGACCAAAATAACTCATTTTTCATAATAAATCTTGACATCAGCAGTCTCATTGGCGATCATGATTTCAAGCTTGCTACACTTCCTAGCGCCATCCAGCGCTCAGCGAATTTGTCAAGCACTAGGAAGTGTAATCGAGCTTGAAATCATGATCGCACCTAGATACTGAAATAAGATGTACAGTGAGAAAGGAGTTTTATTTTGGGGTTTTTTCATCCAAAACCGATTAGATTGCCTCAGAAGACATGGATTAAACCACTGGAGTCTTATGGATTGCTTTTACACTGCCTTTATTTGCTTTTTAAAGCTTCAAAGTTTTGATCACAATTAACTTACATTGTATGGACCTACAGAGCGGGAGATATTCTCTTAATCTTTCTAAAAAGAAAGTCATACACATCTGGGAATAAATTAAGGGTGAAAATAATGAGAGAATTTTCAATTTTGGGTGAACTATTCCTTTAAGAAAATTCACATTTGGGTCACAAATAACACTTACCCTACATCTATTTTTACTATAAAAAACCTGAAAATGTATTCCTGAAGTGAAGCTAGAATAGGTCAGAGTTTCACTGTTTTGTCCAGAGGACTACGATTCATTGTAAATACTACAACAGCATCACCTCCTGGCCACAAAAATACCATTGACCCTATGTCTGCACTGGTGACTGAGAGTGCATTTTATTGCAGGCAGGGCCCCAGATTAACACCCATCAAGAGTTAAATGAGCGTAAAAATGATCTCTGGCTAGTAAATAAAATGGGATCACTGGCCACTTGGTCAGTAACTTGAAAAATTATACAATACCTGACTACTTGACATATAATACATGCTTGTAATCGCAATGTAAGAATGTTACTTTTGTTTTTACCTTTTTATAGTCGTAATTCCAAAATTAAATGTTGCAACACATTCACGGCACTAAGCCAATAAAAAAGAAAAATAGGAGCAAAATTGAATGGGTTTGGATGTTTTTGTGACAGGTGGCATCTTACTGACGATGATGCTGTGAGTGAAAATATGCAGAGAAATACTGCCAAATAATTCCTTTGTCATAGGGACAAAACATTTTTCAATTTCACTGATGGTAAGAAATATACATGCAAAACGAGGCAAAACGTTAATTTCAGACCCTATGCTAGTGTTTTAAACCTTTGGTACATGTGGGTTGAACTCCACAGCTCGGTGTATTGCCTCTACTGCGTTCATCTCTGCTGTGCTGAGACCTCGTCTAGAGGCCGCCTCAGGTGAAAACCTGACACAAGACACACATTTAAAACACATTAATCAGCAAATTATCCTCTTTATATAGTACATGAGTCGATGCTATTCAATATTAGAAAGACAGAATGTTGAAGTCAGCTTTTGACATTGATTCATTTTTACAGCATGCTGAAGACTCACTTATCTGATACTGCTCTTGCTTTCAGTAAGGCAGATGTGTAGCATATAGTGGCTGATTTTGGCAAGCTTATATCTGAGGAGAGAGAACATTACAACTCATTACGATATATTCTGTATTCTACAATGAACTGAAGAGTACTAAAAATCATTTCATGAGCTTATATACTATATTATGACACCAAGTACTGTATATTAAGCGCATAAGGTTTGTACCTTCCCATATTTAGAACTACATTTGCCTTATATTTATAATATAAAAAATAGTAATAACATTAACATTTATTTAATATATTTTTTATTATTTTTATTATAAATGTTTAAAACAAAACAGAGCTACTATCACCACCTCCTGGACCTTTAAAAAATATAGTAACATGAATGAGTAATCAACAATGAGCTCACCGTCATATTTTGCAAGGACTGCTTGTACATCAGCATAGGCCTGTAGCTCTAATAATGCTTCTAGAAGATTCTCGTGAATATTTAACATTCCCAATAAGGGGAATTCTTTCATTAACTGTGCAGGAAAAGAAATGGGAAAATAACAATATTATACAACCAAGCACAGGCGAATTCAAAAACCAAACGTAACTTAATAGAATAGAATGACTGAATATATTTAGAGTGTTAAAACACTTTAATCTCAAATACAGAATTGCCAGTTATTAATATTTAAATAGTTATATAAAAAATGATTTAAAGAACATATTTTTAAGTTAATGTTATTGATGACTATTGATGATTGAACTAAAAGCCGAGAAATCATTAACAATTTATGAAATGTATCACTCCATCATAGAAATATTATGATTGGAGACAGGTACGAGGTTTCTTTGTATTTGTTTGGTGACGCTAGAAATTACACACATTAAGCTTTAATGTGTTTTTATGTATTAATGCACCAGAATCATTAAGGAAATGTTCAGAAAAAGTTCACCAAATATTCTAAATATTAGAAAAGTTTTTAGTTTTGCCCTAAGAATATTCTATGAATGTGGAGTGACAACATGTTTGGATTTGTGCTTCCCAAATTCAAAGATTCTTTTGTAATGGAATGAAGGAAGTTCAGAACATAAATATTTCTGCACAAAACAAGTGCAACACCACCCAATTACAAAAGTTGTTCGCACCAACTTTACATTGGCCGGTATGTGGCTACTGTAAAATTTATAACCCGGGAACTCCAGCGGTAAATATTAAACACTCACATCTCTCATCATCTTCACAGCTTCTTTGATGCGTCCCAGTTTTCTAGCACACATGGCCAGTCTGCGCTTGATGTACACCACAAGGTTTGTGTCTTTACCAGCTGTAAAAGCAACAGTAATTTGCATCATCTAGCAACAGTGTGACTTATGCTGAGTATATACTGTATATGTGAGAGTGTCATAGAGTTTCATACCACTTTTAAGTGCTTGTTTGAATAGCAGTTCGGCCTCTGTGATTGTTGTAGCTTCTTCTTCAGCGAGGAGCACATATGCTGCAGCACATCTACAAAGAACAAAATTGCGCACAATATAGAGGGTTAAAAAAGGCTAAACTCCAGAAGCACAAGTGTGAGTGACTTAAGACTGAAACATACAGAACAACAAGACTGATTGTGATGTTATATTGGATTTCATTGAAGGGACTGCATGAAACTCACTCTCGGTTCAGCTCAATGGCCTGGTAAGCTGCTCGAATACGTGCCTGTGGATTCCTTTCCCTCCAGGCCTTCTGCATTACTGTTGAACAAACCAGACAGAGAGAGAGCAATGAGCTCACCGTTACTACTACTGTCTCTTTAAGTGGAATCACTTATGTTGTTTTCTTCCTCTTTTTGAAAGTCACTTTGGATTAAAGCATCTGCCAAATGAATAAATGTAAATGTAAATGTAATGTAGATGTGACTAACCAGCATCCTCTGGTTTAAGTTGCTGAGTGTCTCCCAAGAAAAAGGTCTGGTGATCTTGTGCTGACAGATTCATGTCGTAGTATGTGAGGGGCTCTTTTCCCGTTACCCAAGTGTACCTGAGCAGGGAAAGACAATGAATAAGTATGGATTTTGGGTGTTTTTTTGCCATTGTTATTAGGAGGAAACTAAAGAGAGGACAGGAATCGACAGGGAGAGAGAAGGGAAATGGGACTTAAGCCGGATTCAAACCTGGGTGGCATGATTGAGCACCACAGCGCAATGTTTTGAAGTGTGCATGCTTTCCGTTAAACCACGGCACCGACTCATGGCCAGTTCTGATTTTAATACAAGTTAAGCTCAATCGACAGCATTTGTGGCATAATGTTGATGACCACAAAAATTATTTTTGACCAGGGGTGGAAAGAGTACTGAAAAATCATACTCAAGTAGAAGTACTGTTACTTCCCAAAAAATGTAGTGTGAGTAGAGAAAAGTAGCTGTCCTAAAAACTACTCAAGTAAGAGTAAAAGAGCAGCTCATTTAAAAGTACTCATGAGTAATGAATATTGAGTACCGAGTTGCAAAACCTATGCCCCATTATAATGAACACTGTATGCCAACTTTTAAAATACATCACTTATCTATGATAAACACTATATGAATCTGATTCCAAAAAATAAAAGGGAGACATGATAACAGAAACGAAAAGATTAAAAAGTTATTTTCAATACACTGATCACCATTTTAAATCGTAATGTATGAAACAATTACATTAAAATCAGTTTATGTGTAGGGTCTAAATTTCCCTTAATGCCATCAGAGCAAGTTATTGTTGTGCATAAAACATGTTCAAAACAATGCAAGGAATGCAAAAAAATGCTAAATAAGCAGGATCACTTGGCACGTCATGTCCTGCACAATAGAGGAGGTAGAGCAGGCGTGGGAAAAGTTGTTTGGTACAGGGGGGTACATCAAGCTTAAAAAGGAATAATTCACCCAAAAATGAAAATTCTCTCATCATTTACTCACCCTCATGCCATCCTAGATGTGTATGTCTTTCTTCTGCAGAACACAAATTAAGATTTTTAGAAGAATATCTGAGCTCTTTTGGTCCAAACAATGAAAGTGAATCAGTGCTAAAATATTGAAGCTCCACAAATCACATAAATCAGAATAAAAGTAATCTAATCCATGTGCCTCCAGTGGTTAAATCCATGTCTTCAGAAGAGATATGATAGATGTGGTGAGAAACAGATCAAAATTTTATTCCTTTTTTACTATTAATTCTCCTCCCTGCTCAGTAAATCTCCTCTTTAAATTTCACATTGTTCTTCTTGTGTTTTTGGTGATTCACATTATTCATGCATATCGCCACTTACTGGGCAGAGAGAAGAATTTCTAGCAAAAATGGACTTAAATATTGATCTGTTTCTCACTCACACCTGTCATATCAATTCTGAAGTCATGGATTAAACCACTGGAGTTGTATGTATTACTTTTATGCTGCTTTTATGTGCGTCAAAATTTTGGCACCCATTCACTTACATTGTATGGACCTACAGAGCTGAAATATTCTTCTAAACATCTAAATTTGTGTTCTGAAGAAAGAAAGTCATAGACAGATGGCATGAGGGTGAGTAAATGATAAGAGAATTTTCATTTTTGTGTGAATTATTTCTTTAAGTAGCACATGGGGGCCACATTGTCCTCCTTTTGAGATACAATGTTCTACATTGATTTAGTTCTTGTACCTTTTAAGCCCAGAAATATTTGTGTTCTCATTTTAATGCATGATGCACAATTTTCTGAAGTTTGTGACTGGTGGAATATTCTGCCTGAAGTATTGCTCTACAAACGTTGATACTTTTCTATCTTTATAAAGGCTAAGCATAATTATAAATTATTTTATCATCTCTACTTTCCTGGTAATTTATTATACAAATTAACACACTCACTACATCAGGGGTCAGTATTATTAAAAAAACTATCAATATTTTTAAAAAATAATATTATTAAAAATGTCACTGTTTTATTCTATTACATTAATACTTTTAAAGCTGCTCAAGTTATTCAGCCAAAAGTAGTGAGTGGTTTTCTCGTTTCCTTGTTATTGTTGTTTGATTAATAGCCTTTATATGACATAGCCTACTAGACAGTGCTCTATTCGGTTACATGTACACTTCAAGTCCAACCTTTTGATGCAAATACGCTTTTTATCCCACTGTTTACGTTCACTTTAGACTAAACCGACTGCGTTTACATTAATGCCTCAACAAGACACTGGTGGAATTATAAAGTGTATTTGACCATTTAAGCGTGTACCCGCATTAGCGCACAAACATTAGCCGCCTGTCAATAAAACAGCATGCAGCTACAGACGTCAGGAAATAAAAAGTCAGTCTTTTATATTTCATCTAGATCAACCAACCAGTGGTTGTCTTGCTATCATGATTGATGTATGAACACCCCTGTTCTACATGTATAACATAGGCTAAATATAGAAAATTACTCAAAGTTTGATCGAGGGAGGTCCCACATGACGCCATGCGAAGGGCAGATGTGTGAGAGACAGCTCTGCGCACCTTGCTAATTTTTTTAAATGATTTTCATGATATAATTTGGTGAAATTCGATACACCCAGTTACACATTTGCTGTTTGAGGAACCATGGCAAAGAAGTCAAAATCATCAGGCTCTGGAGACATTAAAAGACACTTACGGGTTCAAGATGAAAGCCCAGACTGGCCTATGGACCAGGGACTCGATTTGGATGGCGCGGCGGGAGAAGGAATCCAGTGTCAACTGTCCAACATGTCGGTGATGTTGACGAAGGTACTTGCGGACTTGGAGGATCTCGCTGTAATACGTCGATCGATTATGGCGATGGAAAAAATTCTCTGAGTTAGTCACAAGTTTGACAGATGTTGAGAGACGAATCGATTATTTGGAGTCATCAGAGAGGGAATTAGCCGCTAATCCACCCGCGACCAAAGTTGATTTGGAACGTGTTCTTGAAAAGCTTGAAGATATTGAGAATAGAAGCTGCAGGAATAACGTTCGAATTGTGGGAATTCCTGAGCATGAGGAGGGCAGAGATATGGTGAAATTCCTGGATGAGCTTTTCCTGAGTCTGCTCGACATAACAGGCCATACACTGGAGGTCGAGCGAGCTCACAGAGTCCCGGCTCACAGATCCGCTGAGGGAGAAAGGCCCCGATCAATTCTGGCCAGATTTTTGAGATCATCCGATAAAGATCTTGTGTTGCGCCAGGCGAGGAGCAAAGGAAAGCTTTCTTGGAAGAATCACAGTATTTTCTTGTTTCCGGACTTTGCAAACTCGACAAGAGTGAAACGCGATCGGTTCAAGGAATGCAAGAAACTCTTACATCAGCGGAAGATAACTTTTGCTCTGATGTTCCCTGCCAAACTGAGAATAAACACCAAGGAGAGCTGCAAAGTATTTACATGTCCCAATCAGGCAATGTCTTTTATAGAAACAATGGGTGAGTAACCATTGGGTGTTTCTCTTGTGAGTGGATTGACTCATTGTACATATTCTGGCTTTCGGAGGAAGCTGGGTGCCATTTTTGTTTCTTTTTGCGTTGGCTCCGCTGAGCGGCTGGAGTTTGTTTTGTTTTGTGGATTATCACCTCTCCTTAAAGAAACTTTTGCATTGACGGAAGATTACTTTTACAATGAAGTTCCTGGCCAGATTGAGAACAGACACAACAGATGACCGCAAAATATCTACATGCCCACACAAAGGATGTCTTTTATAAAGTTGACGGACTGTGTAAGTCATGGGATATACTTTTATGCGGCCTCCGAGTGAATTGACTCTTGACCATTCAAGGAACCGGGATGCGTGTTTCGTTTCCTTTTGTGCTGGTTCCACCTAGCGGTTGGAGCTTGTTTCGTTTACTAACACTACTGCGGGACATTTATGGATGAATCTGTCAGTTCCTTGTGCTTATGCCTCCTGTTGGCTGGAGTATGATTAGTAGAGTTTTTTCGTGGGACATTGGAAGGATTATGTCATCAGCTGGCTCACTGAAGATTCGTTTGTCTGACCGAGGAAACTGAACGGCTTTATATCGGCTGGAATTTGTTTTTGTGAAGGAACACACCTTCGAGACAGTTCTGTGAATGAGTCTACACATTCTCTGTGTCTATTCTGCCTATTGGCTGGGGTTTGTTTTACAAAATATTTGATGTTATGTAATTTTGCCTTACAAATTTGTGAGGCAAAATTGAGCAATCCGATGGCAAAGTTGTCACGGGGGCTCTCGTAGGTGTACATGGACTCTTTGAGTTTAGAGGGATTGACGCCGGTTGGCACTTTCGTGTGCGGGGTTAATGCGCACATTTTTCTTTTTTCTGTTTGTTTTGTTCGGGGGGAAGTTCGGGGTTTTATTGTTGCATTAATGCTGAAATGTGGTCTTCATAATTTTGCTTTTGGCACACAATTTATTTTTTCTATTATAACAAAATGCCAAATCTCTCTCCACATGGAATGTAAATGGGTTGGGGCACCCCATAAAAAGAAGGAAAGTTATTTCTTTTCTTAAACGTAAGAAATATGATATAGTGTTTCTTCAAGAAATGCATCTTTCCCCGCAGGAAGCTGAAAAATTTGGGAAGATATGGGGTGGACATGTTTTCTTTAGTGCGGGCTCAAGTACGAGCAAGGGAGTCATTATATTGGTAAATAAACATTTATAATTCAAATGTCTCAAACAGATTAAAGATAATTTAGGGAGAGTCATTATTGTTTTAGCAGAAATTCAGGAGCAAAGTCTGATTTTGGCTAATATTTATGCACCTAACGCTGATGATCAGGGCTTTTTTTTATAGATCTTGGAGATGTTGCAAACAGCTGGCACCCATCATGATATAATATTGGAAGAAAACTTTAATCTTTTGATGGACTCAGTCCTTGATCATAGTGAAGCAAAAGTGTGTAAGCCCCCTAGATTTTTTTTAATATCCAAATCCCTCATTTCATCTGTTGTTGATTGCTCAATTGGAAACATTTTAGTCTCAGATCATGCCCTGGTGAGTTTAGAGGTGTTGCCACATATAGAGAAAAAGAAATCATATAGTTGGCACTTAATGTATCCCTTTTGCAAAATCCTGATTTCCAACAAATGTTAAAGACTGAAATCAATGTTTATATCCTTTGTTGGCGTGGCTTGGGAGGCACTTAAGGCGGTTCTTAGGGGCCGGATCATACAGTATGCCTCATTCATCAAAAAATCCATAGCACGAGAACTCGTGGAGTTGGAGGGAAATATTAAAAGTGCAGAGGCAGAGCTGAAGCGCTGTATGCCATCTGATGACCTCAGAGAATTGACCCGATTGAAATATAGATATAATACTATTTTGTCGTGGAAAGTGGAGTTTTGGTTATTCATGGCAAGACAGTCATACTTTGGGTCGGGGGATAAAGCAGGGAAGCTTTTGGCTAGATATATAAAGCAGAGAGAGTCTCTGTCTACCATTCCCTCAGTGAAATTTGCTGGTGGTGAAATTTTTACCTCGGCCATTGATATTAATAATGCCTTTAAAGAATTCTATCTTGATCTTTATAGTTCCACGTCTTCGTCTACTGATGAAGATATTAGAAACTTTGTGGAACCATTACATCTTCCTAAACTGACGACTGAGCAAAAAAACTCTCTTGACTCTAAGATAACCTTGGAGGAGTTTGACGAGGTAATTAAGTCCCTACCTGCTGGCAAGGCTCCAGGGCCAGATGGTTTTGCCGCAGAATTTTTTAGATCCTATGCTACAGAAATGGTTCCACTTTTGTTAGAAATTTATACTGAATCATTAAAGAATGGAAAGCTTCTGCCAACCATGACACAAGCCCAGATCAGTCTGATTCTTAAAAAGACAAAGATCCAAGCAAGTGAAAAAGTTACCGTCCAAACTCCCTGATCCAACTTGATGTAAAAATTGTCAAACCTTTTGGCTAACCGATTAAGGAAGGTTATGACATCTCTTATACATATAGATCAGGTGTGGTTTATTCGGGGCCACAGCTCTTCTGATAACATTATGTGTCTCATCAATATGTGGTCAGTAGCGAATAATCAGTCTCCGGTCGCTGCCATCTCACTTGACGTCGAAAAGGCCTTTGATATGGTAGAATGGGATTATCTTTTTAAGATTTTGGAAATGTATGGGTTCGGGAGTACATTTATTGGTTGGATTAAGTTACTTTATAGACACCCTGTAGCAGCGGTACAAACAAATGGATTAATTTCATATTATTTTACTCTGAATAGGGGCACTCGGCAGGGTTGCCCTCTTTCCCCATTATTGTTCTGTCTTGCCCTGGAACCATTAGCAGCCTCGATAAGAAAGGAGGATGATTTTCCAGGGGTTGTGGCGGGAGGTGTGGCGCATAAGCTTCTGCTTTACGCAGATGATATTTTATTATTTGTCTCTGAACCTACTAGATCTATGCCTTGCCTCCACAAAAATTATTAATTCCTTTTCTAAGTTCTCAGGGTACAAAGTCTATTGGTCTAAATCCGAAGCTTTGTCTCTGACAGCGTACTGTCCAGTAACGGCTTTCCAGCCGGGCACCTTCCAGTGGCCCAAACAGGGCATTAAGTATTTAGGGATTTTATTCCCAGCAAATTTGTCTGATTTAGTTAGTGTTAATTTTGACCCTTTAATAAAAAGGTTTTCGAGCGATGTGGACAGGTGGGCTTCTTTACATTTATCGATGATTGGGAAGGTTAATGCTATTAAAATGAATTGTATTCCAAAATTACCTGCTACAGTCTCTCCCTGTAGATGTCCCCCTCTCTTATTTCAAGCAATTTGATAGCATAGCAAAGTCCTTCATTTGGAATGGTAAATGTCCCAGATTGTATTTTAATAAGTTACATAGGCCGATTGACAAAGGTGAGCTAGGCCTACCCAAGATTTTGTTTTCTTACTATGCGTTCAGTCTCAGACATTTGGCTCATTGGTCACTTCCACCTGAGAGAGCCCCTCCCTGGTTTGTTATTGAACAGGCAGTTCTTGCCCCTATTTCACCATTACAAAGCCTCTCTATCAAACTAATTGGAAACATTAAGTTACACCCCGTTATTTCGCATTTACACTCGGTATGGACTAAAGTGTCCAGATTGTTTAAATCAGACACTTATTTAAATGATGCCTCGAGCATATGGCAGAATCCAAGATTGTGTATTGGCAAGTCCCCTTTCTGCTGGCCGGAATGGATTGTGAGGGGGGTTGCTACGCTCAGTGACCTATATGAGAGTGGAGTGTTGAGATCATTTGAAAACTTGGTCCAACATTTTGGGATCACCAGACCTCAGTTTTATAGGTATTTACAACCGCACCACCTGCTTTGTACTATTTTTGGGAGTAGCACATACCCCCCTAAGGAGGCAGATGCTTTGGGAGAGGTGATTGCGGCTTTTGGAAAAGGTCATGAGGCATCAGTGTACTACTCCCTGTTAATTCAGAGTCTGGGGGATGGAGCCTTAACTTCTCTCAAGAGAGTATAGGAGAAAGATTTCAACTTGGCATGGGAGAAAGGAGTGTGGGCTAAGATACTTAAAAATGTTAAGTCTGCATCTAGAGATGCAAGGGTGCGTCTTATACAATTCAAAATTTTGCATAGATTTTATTGGACCCCCTCTAGACTGTATAGGCTTGGTCTTAAAGACACACACACACCTGCTGGAGATGCCAATCGGAGGATGGAGGGGTTTCGTTTTGCCCCAGACTTTGTGTTCTGGGCGATGGGGCAGGCATCGATGTGGGGGATGGCCACTAAGAGAACTGGGTTCTGACCTGTTTGATGATCGCCAGGCAGATTATTCTGAGGGGTTGGAGGTCAGCTGGTGTGCCCCCATATCCGGAGTGGTGCACGGAGGTGGGGAGGGTGGCAGCTTAAGAGGAGGTGTCATCGGGAAGACGGGGTGGCTTGGATATGTTTATACGGAAATGGGGCAGGTATTTGGAGTTTTTGGAGGGCTCTCTTGTGGGGTGTGGAGAGAGTAGTGTAATATAGTTAGTATGATTATTATGTGTGTATATGTGTATGTATGTATGTTTGTGTATATATATATATATATATATGTATATATGTGTGTCTGATTTTTATTTCTATATATTTACTTATGTTTGACCACAGGGTTGTTTTTTGGGGGGGCATGGTGGTTGTGGGGTTTAAATGTTGATTTTATATATATATATATATATATATATATATATATATATATATATATATATATATATATGTTTTGCATTACATTGTTATTGTATGATTTAATAAAAAAATTTAATTACAAAAAAAAAAGTTTGATCGAGGACATCTCTCTTTTTTCCGATAAACATCTAGATTGTTTTGTGCCCAGCCCTATTGATAACATTGCATTAATCTCTCACATCAACCCAATAATCTCAGAGATAGATAGCTAAATTACAGGCTACATAATAGACACAGAATTTAGTAAGCAGAAATATTAAATTTACCTTGATATGTTTCTTCAAATTAAAGGCAGGATTAATGCTGATATCTGGCTTGAGCAAGCTAAACTTACATGACACAGTCAGGCAACTGGCCTTTTTCACTGCGAAAAGCCCTTTCAGGTGTTGAACTGCTGTTTAAGGCATAATCCACATCCTCCAAGTTGGCGCCGATCTACAGCTGCCGTTCAAGTTTTTTACGTGTGATTTGATTTGACGGGAGTCAGGAGACTCTCCATAGCCAATCATGTTGATAGATAAAAATCAAACACAGACGGTTGGAAAATAGCACAGTAAAAGTACAGTTACAGCACTTAAAATGTACTCAAGTAAAAGTATACAATTTTTAAACTACTTAAAAAAAGTATAATTCCAAAAATCGGGGTTAAAATGAGACACATACAATGGAAGTGAATGGGAACAATTTTTGGAGGGTTTAAAGGCAGGAATGATTTGAAGTTAATAATTTTATAAAAGCAATTACATTCATTCTTCTGTTAAAATGCATATATTATTTGAGCTGTAAAGTTGTTTAAATTATCATTTATACAGTCATTTTAGGGTTTTTTGACATTACATCATCATGGCAACGAAGTTGTAAAATTGGCCCTAACGTCACACTATCACACTAAATTCATGTTTACACACATATTGCTTATGTCTTGTGGCTATGCTTTTGAATAAGTGAGTATTTTAATGTTTAAAAATTGTCCCCCATTCACTTTTATTAATATGTGCCTCACTGTAGCCCAGATTTTTGCTTTTTTTAAAGAAAAGGAGGAGCAGGTCAAAATAAGTTTTTGCGGTAATCAATATTATGCCACAAATGCTGTCGATTGAGCTTAACTTGTATTGAACCAGGAATATTTATTTAAGAAAATTCGAAAGCTCATATATTAAGGAAATTCAATTAGTTAGGTCGGACACAATATACCTGCTATACTCCGCCCCTCTGAACAGGTTAAGTGGGTTCCTCCACACTTTACATTCTGAAAGACAAAATGGCTGCATGTTACGTTAACTTTATAATAATGTGTAGAAAGATATTTACAAACAGTAGCTTCCACAAAAACCTGCAACGTTGGTTCTTGGCTCCATATCCCCATTTACTGAAGAGAAGAGGCCTGTTGAGCTGCTGTTCTCCACTACTCCCAGAAGAGGGCGCAAGTGACTGACAGACACCTGCTCAATGAATGAAGTGCCATACTTTCTAAAGTACCACCACTCAAATATCTGAGGGATGACAGACGACAAGGACAGATAGAGGAAGAATGAATGAGAGATCAATCATATTAATATTATATATAAATTTACCTATTAAAAATTATACATGTACTCTGGCTTTTTTTGGACAAGCATTTTCAGACCAATATAAAGAGTCTACATTTAAGCATTTTTTACCCATAACTCAAATCACCTGGAATCTGATGGAATCAAAATGTGCCTTAATTTAGTTATTTTGCAAACAATTCAAGACACTAAAGACTTACCAAAATAAGGCCAGAGATGAGAGAGGAAGTTCCAGTCAGTGCAACATAGAATTTAGGTGTAAGAGTGTTTAAAAACACAGATGCTGTAGAGGAATAACAATAAAAGCAGAAAGTTACATTGGTAAGATACACAAGTTTCATGATGAAGTGTGGTTGTATATATAAACTAATTTTCCTTTTCAATAAATCAATATAGCCACCTGACAATCAATCAATAAAGAAAAAAGCTTTATGAATGAAAAAAGTTACAAAGTTGCAATCCATAGTCAAGGATTGGACCTTGAAAAACAAACATTGAAAAGTGTATCTTAGCGCATGTCTCCGTTAAACACCTGTTAAATGGCTTTAAATGAGATCTAAATCATATATTATAGGAACAGTTCATCCAAAAATGAAAATTCTCTCATTTACTCACCCTCATGCTATCCCAGATGTGTATGACTTTCTTTCTTATGCAGAACACAAACAGAGATTTTTAGAAGAATATCTCAGCTCTGCTGGTCATCACAAAGGAAGTGAATGGTGACCAGAATGTTGAAGCTCCAAAAAGTACATAAAGGCAGCATAAAAGTAATCCATAAGACTCCAGTGGTTTAATCCATGTCTTCTGAAGCAATCTAATCGGTTTTGGGTGAGAACAAACCAAAATATAAATCTTTTTCACTGTACGTCTTGCCATTGCAGTCTCTCAGCATGATCATGATTTCAAGCTCGATTACACTTCCTAATGCTTGACAAATGCACAGAATGCTGGATGGCACTAGGAAGTGTAATCAAGCTTGAAATAATGATCAACAAGATTGCTGATATCAAGATTTATAGTAATATTTTGATCTCTTTTCATCTAAAATCGATTGGATCACTCAAAACAGATTTAACTACTGAAATCTTATGGACTACTTTTGTGCTGCCTTTATGTGCTTTTTGGAGCTTCAAATTTTGGTCACCACTCACTTGCATTGTATGGACCTACAGAGCTGAGATATTCTTCTTAAAATGTTTATTTGTGTTGTGCAGAAGAAGGAAAAAAAGTCATATACATCTGGGATGGCATGAGGGTGCGTAAATAAGAGAATTTTCATTTCTGGGTGAACGATTTCTTTAAATTATTTTTCATCTTAAAATTATGACCATTTTATTTATTTTGACTGGGCAGGTTGTGCAAGTGTAACTTCCTCCAGTGATCAATGCATTTAAACATTTTTAGCCATTTAGTCTTTAGATTTAACTTTGAATATTTACATAATAATAATAATAATAAATGTTGGCATTATATCACGGTTTTCAATTCTTGACAGATTTAAGTTACTGGAGTGGTCACTGGGTCACAACGCATCAGGCAAATATAAATTTTATTCTACAGACTTCACAGTGCCAGAGGGTGACAGTGATGAGTGATTTTCATCACATAATCAGATACTAATTAATCGATTAATCTGAACACTCTGATACCCGTGAGACTGCTGGTGTGCATCTTGCCTATTTAAGGCTTTTACAACAGGTGGCAGACATCAACAACAACAAAAGTGGCAAAACGTACCATGCTATTACCATGACTTTGTGGACATGGTAGCAGGGTCTTAAATACATGTACCAAGGTAATACCAAGGTTTTTAGACATGTACCATTGTGATACTATAGTTTTGAAAATGTACTATGGCAATACATGCCATTTTTAGAAGTCAATTGGAGCACCTGAAATCCCATCCTATATGGCTATGATAATCATTCAGTACCATGGTATTACCATCTGATACCGTGACTCGTGCATATCTTGCCTAACACACGTATTAAACACGTCTCACTATAGTGATTTAGCTGTTCTAACCTTTATGCACACAGATGAGTAATAAACCCTGTGTTCAACTTTCTAAACATAAACACAGCTGATCATAAACACATACCGTCATTTACCGTCTCCTGCAGCTTCAGGGGACTCCTCAGCACGTAAACCATCGTCAAGACCATGGCAAACCAGAGAACACATATGTACGTCCACGACCAGCAGAGCCACGATTTTAATTTCTCGGTGAAACCGGGAGATTGAGGATTACTGCCGCTGCGGTCCGCCATCTTTCACCGAGCAGCCGTAAACATTAGAACTGTGGGATACTGGAGGAGAGAGTGCTGTGCTCGTACACTCCAGCAGGGGGAGCAGCTCCTGTTTATTGATAGCTCAGAGCGGTAGTGTGTCAAAATCTAAGCTATGCTCAGAATGTACTGGCCTATTATCGTACTGCGTACTGCATACTGCAGTATATATAGTATTTTTTTAAATATTATACGAAACAACGCTTTCCTCAACAATTAACTTTGCAAAGTAGTATGCTACACTGTTGCTGACCTCAGCATGTTGATGTCTAGAATGTAATACTAGCTTACTAAATACTACCTGTATACTTCCTACTGTTTATTTGAAGTAATGTTTGACAGTCAGTTTAGGGAGGAGGGTTAAAATGCATCTGATCGATTACAGAATAATTAGTTATAGCAATTATATCCAGTGCATTGCACCTTCTTTTTTATGGGAGTATGGGAATGTAAAGCCTGATGTGTTGTATGTAATATACCAATACAGTGTAAATTGTCCCTTCAGTAAAATATTTTTGAAAATAATTATGAATCAAAACAAAAACAATTAAATCTTATTGAACCAAATCATTACCACATTTCAGATTTCATCATGCAGTGTAATTTAAAGAATCATAACCAAATAACATGTTTATTTAATAATTATAATTCATATATACACTGGCGAGCAAAAGTTTGGAATAATTTACAGATTTTGCTGTTTCGGAAGGAAATTGGTAATTTAATTCACCAAAGTGGCATTCAACTGATCACAAAGTATAATCAGGACATTACTGATGTAAAAAACAGCACCATCACTATTTGAAAAAAGTCATTTTTATCAAATCTAGACAGGCCCCATTTCCAGCAGCCATCACTCCAACACCTTATCCTTGAGTAATTATGATAAATTGCTAATTTGGTACTAGAAAATCACTTGCCAATATATCAAACACAGCTGAAAGCTATTTGGTTCTTTAAATGAAGCTTAACATTGTCTTTGTGTTTGTTTTTGAGTTGCCACAGTATGCAATAGACTGGCATGTCTTAAGGTCAATATTAGGTCAAAAATGGCAAAAAAGAAACAGCTTTCTCTAGAAACTCGTCAGTCATCATTGTTTTGGGGAATGAAGGCTATACAATGCTTGAAATTGCCAAAAAACTGAAGATTTCTAACAAATTTGTATACTACAGTCTTCAAAGACAAAGGACAACTGGCTCTAACAAGGACAGAAAGAGATGTGGAAGGCCCAGATGTACAACTAAACAAGAGGATAAGTACTTCAGAGTCTCTAGTTTGAGAAATAGACGCCTCACATGTCCTCAGCTGACAGCTTCATTGAATTCTACCCGCTCAACACCAGTTTCATGTACGACAGTAAAGAGAAGATTCAGGGGTGCAGGCCTTATGGGAAGAATTGCAAAGAAAAAGCCACTTCTGACACTGAAAAACAAAAAGAAAAGGCTAGAGTGGGCAGATAATTGGAAAAGAGTGTTATGATCTTAACCCCATTGAGCTTTTTTGGGATCAGCTAGACTGTAAGGTGTGTGAGAAGTTCCCGACAAGACAGCCACATCTATGGCAAGTACTACAGGAAGCATGGGGTGAAATGTCACCTGAGTATCTGGACAAACTAACAGCTAGAATGTCAAGGATCTGCAAAGCTGTCATTGCTGCACGTGGAGGATTTTTTTGATGAGAACACTTTGAAGTAGTTTAAGAAGTTCTGAACATTTTTTTCAAATTGTAATAGTAATTTTTCACGTTATTAATGTCCTGACTATACATTGTGATGTATGAATGCCACTTTGGTGAATTAAAGTACCAATTTTTTTTCACATAAGAGCAAAATCTGTACATTATTCCAAACTCTACATTACTCCGCCAGTGTGTATATACAGTTGAAGTCAGAAGTTTACATCCATCTTAGCCAAATACATTTAAACTCAGTTTTTCACAGTTCCTGACATTTAATCGTAGAAAACATTCCCTGTCTTAGGTCAGTTAGGATCACAACTTTATTTTAAGAATGTGAAATATCAGAATAATAGTAGAGCAAATTATTTATTTCAGCTTTTATTTCTTTCATCACATTCCCAGAGGGTCAGAAGTTTACTAACACTTGTTAGTATTTGGTAGCATTGTTTTTAAATTGTTTAACTTGGGTCAAACATTTTGGGTAGCCTTCCCCAAGCTTCTCACAAAAAGTTTCTGAATTTTGGCCCATTCCTCCAGACAGAACTGGTGTAACTGAGTCAGATTTCTAGGCCTCCTTGCTCACACACACTTTTTCAGTTCTGCCCACTGATTTTCTATCGGATTGAGGTCAGGGCTTTGTGATGGCCACTCCAGTGCCTTGACTTTGTTGTCCTTAAGCCATTTTGCCACAACTTTGGAGGTATGCTTGGGGTCATTGTCCATTTGGAAGACCCATTTGTGATCAAGCTTTAACTTCCTGGCAGATGTCTTGAGATGTCAACATGCTTCACGGTTGGGATGGTGTTCTTCGGCTTGCAAGCCTCACCCTTTTTCCTCTAAACATAATGATGGTCATTATGGCCAAACAGCACAATTTTTGTTTCATCACACCAGAGGAAATTTCTCCAGAAAGTGTCCCAATGTGCACTTGCAGTGGCTTCTTCCTTGCCGAACAGCCTTTCAGGTTATGTCGATATAGGACTCGTTTTACTGTGGATATAGATACTTGTCTACCTGTTTCCTCCAGCATCTTTACAAGGTCCTTTGCTGTTGTTCTGGGATTGAATTGCACTTTTTGCACCAAACTACGTTCATCTCCAGGAGACGGAATGTGTCTCATTCCTGAGCAGTATGATGGCATGGTGTTTATGCTTGCATACTATTGTTTGTACAGATGAACATGGTACATTCAGGCATTTGGAAATTGCTCCCAAGGATGAACCAGACGTGTGGAGGTCCACAGTTTTTTTTTTTGTCCTGAGGTCTTGGCTGATTTCTTTTGATTGTCCCATGATGTCAAGCAAAGAGGCACCGAGTTTGAAGGTAGGCCTTAAAATACATCCACAGGTACACCTCAAATTGACTCCAATTAGCCTATCAGAAGCTAATTGCCTAAAGGCTTGACATCATTTTTGTGGAATTTTCCAAGCTGCTTAAAGGCAGTTAACTTAGTGTATGTATACTTCTGACCCACTGGAATTGTGATATAGTCAATTAAAAGTGAAACAATCTGTCTGTAAACAATTGTTGAAAAAAAAAATAATAATAAAAATAAATATATATATATATATATATATATATATATATATATACACACACACACACACACACAGGTATATATAATTTATACATGTATTTATATATATATATATATATATATATATATATATATATAATATTATAACAGAGTTATATAAAAGAATGAAGTCAGTTTGATGCAAATCATTTATTCCTCTGGGATCATATTTGTTCTTACATTTTGTAAAAAATAGTTAGCAGTAAAAGCTAGGGTAGAAGGCTGAAGTGAGGGGTAACAAATATTTTGTGTAACTGCATACAGTATATATACCATTCTTAGACACCAGAGTACGACGATGAGACCGTATCCACACAGAAAAGTAACCTGAAATGACTTCTTGTTCAAATACAACACTCACTTTGGCACAGCCCTACTCTGATCAATTGACAGCACATTCATATATGATGGCACCTATTGTGTTGACAAACAGCAAAGCAGAGCGGAGAGCTTTGACAGGCTACATACTGTTAAAGGGATAGTTCACCCAAAAATGATTGATGACAGAATTTAAATTTTTGTGTGAATTATCCCTTTAAATAATTATATCTTCTGACTCAACTTGAAACGGAACTTTGGACTGTTGAGTTGCTGAATTAAGCAAACAAATAACACAACTGATCATCTGGGAAAGTACAGCTACAAAGCAGTATTAAATTGTTCAGTGTCAAGCATTTGAAGCAGTGATCTAGGGGGCGTATATGAGATATTAGGGGGGGCTATTTCTGACTCTGTACACTGGTGTCATGGGAGGTATTTGTTCAACAGCAAAAACCTTTGCTAAACCCATTAAAACAAGCTTGAAGCCCTCCTACAATACACAAAAGGAGGCAGTCTCTTCAGCTGAGGTCAAACCGTGGCTTTTGAAAAAACAAAAAATGTAAGGACAGACACATTTATTTTTTTAGCACACTTCTCGAAAGGACCATGTGTCTTGTCCCTGCCCCTAAACTCAGGTTTACATATGGGCCTCTCTTAGCTTGTCTCTTTGCTTGTAACGCGAGCAGGAGCAGCGGCATGCCATGTGTCTAAGCATTCTGCATCTCTTTGCCGATCTTGTAGCTGAGGATCTTGTTCCAGTCGATCTTGGTTCGGGTGACAGGGAGCTGCCGGCGTAAGGCCTTGAAGGTGGTGTCAGACATGGTCTGGTAGTTCTCGCTGATAGCCGTCTGAAAGGTAGACGAGATTTAACTTTATGGTTCTTCACACATTACAGATACAACTCAAAAGACGTTAGAAGTAATAAGATATGAAACTCTACTGTGTGTCGCAGCTAACAACACCACGCTTTAGCTGTGGCCATATTCACAATATAGCACAACCGCTACTAGTTTTTTGTAAGGGCTATTGCTTTTATTTTATTTTATTTTAATTTTTGGGATTTTTCACTTTTTTCTCCCAATTTGGAATGCCCAATTCTCAATGTGCTTTTTAAGTCCTCGTGGTCGCGTAGTGATTCGCCTCAGTCCGGGTGGCGGAGGACGAATCCCAGGTGCCTCCGCGTCTGAGACCGTCAACCCACGCATCTTATCACTTGGCTTGTTGAGCGCGTTGCCACGGAGACATAGCACATGTGGAGGATTCACGCCATCCACCGCGGCAACTACGCTCAACTCACCACGTGCCCCACCGAGAACAAACCACATTATAGTGACCACGAGGAGGTTACCCCATGTGACTCTACCCTCCCTAGCAACCAGGCCAATTTGGTTGCTTAGGGAACCTGGCTGGAGTCACTCAGCATGCCCAGGTATTCGAACTAGCGAACTCCAGGGGTGGTAGCCAGCGTCTTTTACCACTGAGCTACCAGGTCCCTGGGCTATTGCTTTTATTAACATATTCATAAAACACTATGGTTGCGTGTGGCATCAGATGATAATACCATGGTACTGAAGTTCATGTACAATGGTTTTTACATGGTTTTCCAGGTACTTCCAAGAATACCATGGTATTACCATGGCACACGTCCAAGCAAACATGGTAATAATAACATGGTGGTACTGGTAGCAATTTATTTTACAGTACTATTCTACATTTACTTACTATATAATTACAACAACTACAGTAATTACTAGGTACTAAACCTAACCCCGACCCTAACCTTAACCCCTATTAAGTACATGTAGTTCCTAATATTATTCAGTACTTTCTTGGGTAAGTATACTCTAAGTACACTGAAAGTACACGTACTGTTAAATAAAGAGCAACCGTGGTATTACAGTACATTGCATTGTTGCATTGTGGAACAGTCGGGTTCCTGAAGTAAAAATCCCATTAGTTTTTATCCATAGGTGAATACATTTAGATAATTTATTAACCTTTACAGATAGACCTACTGTGAGCTCAGAGGTTGTTAATCAATGGTAAATGCTTTCATTTAAACCATTCGTTCGCATTATTTAAACCGATCAACATTCATTTAGATGAACAACTACACTACCCATGATCCTCAGGAGAAACAATCCAATCAGAGAATTGCAGCCAATGAAGTGTGCCAAACAAGATCTGCATCGACCGCCCACATCCATGGCACACTTTTAATGATGCATTCGAATCGATCTTCCAACATTCTTAAACTACTTGTATATTTGCAAATATCTGAATATTTTGCATTAAAATGAAAATGTACTGATTATATACTTATAATCAACAACCTAAAATTAAGTTATATATTTTCCATTTTATCAGTGCTTTGAACTCTTTAATTAACAATTTTATTAAATCCCTATAGAAAAAAATTAATGGGGAAAATACTTCCGAAGCACTGTTGCGCTCTATTGCTTTTATTAAAAGGCTACTATCTATTAAAAATGTCATTAAAATACTATTAACCACATTCATAAAGTACTGGAACTAACCAATCAGTATCAACTTGTGAACAAACCTGATATTCATTTTCAGCATTTTCGATGATTTTGACGAACTCCTTGGCTGTCTGGATCTCATTCTGTTTGAGGGAAAGCAAAAACAAGAAGTCCATTAAGAGCAAAACAGAATCTATAATGTGTTCACAAGCTTGACTGGTAGATAATAGCGCTAGCAACATCAAGGTCACGGATTTGATTTACATGGAACTGAACAGACAATATGAATACTAGGGATGTGCACAGGTAATCGACTAATCGAGCACTCGTTCAGCACAAACTAATCGACAACTAAAAATACTACTCGAATATTGCAAATTGATATTCCTTTGTGCATTTGCCTGCCGTAGGTAACGCTGAATTGTACTGTACTTTCCCTCTAAGTCTCTCAACAAATCTCGTGATGAATTTGAATGAGAACTGAATTAATGCATATTGTTAATTAAAAACTTTTTTTTTTTAAGAAACGCAAAACTTGTTTAGGTTATCTTATTTTGAAACCGCTTTTGGTAACTTTTGTGAACAAAACAAAATATAACTTTCACATGCAATATTTTTAACATACATTTTAATTTACCAGTAATTGATTAAGGCACACAACTATGGTCAATAAATGGTCACATTTTCCTTTGCACGGTGAAATGCCACAGGCAAAATACAGTCACCTCATGGGAAGAATTTCCCCACACGGATTCTGCGTGGAGTTCAAGTTTTTTAACAGGCGAATTCGGTGTGTTGACCAATAGGAAGTTACTTGGTTTGGCAGTGAACTCCATGAGGGCGGTGTTTTGTTTACAGCTACATTGAATATTCACAATGGAAAAGGATATAATTTTAAATAACAAGGACAGAAAGAGATGTGGAAGATGTACAACTAAAGAGGATAAGTACATCAGAGACTCTAGTTTGAGAAATAGATGCCTCACATGTCCTCAGCTGACAGCTTCATTGAATTTTACCCGCTCAACACCAGTTTCATGTACAACAGTAAAGAGAAGACTCAGGGCTGCAGGCCTTATAGAATGAATTGCAAAGAAAAAGGCACTTTTGAAACAGAAAAACAAAAAGAGAAGGTTAGAGTGGGCAAAGAAACACAGACATTGGACAACAGATAATTGGAAAAGAGTGTTATGGATCTTAATCCCATTGAGCTTTTGTGGGATCAGCTAGACTGTAAGGTGTGTGAGAATTGCCCGACAAGACAGCCACACTGTAACGAAGTTCACACAGGGAGGGGAGGAGGACACAGGAAACTGGGTGCTTCTAATCACAGATAAGGCTTTTTAATTAATCAAATCCCACGCTTTACAGCTTCCAAAATAACGCAACAGCTTTTCAGCTTCACAAACTCATCAGCTTCACAACTGGTCTCTCTGTGCCCGACTCTCTCTCCCCTCTTGTCGGTGGCGCGGTCTCTTATATACTGCTCTCCCCAAGCACACTGCAATTGGAAACAGGTGTTAATCATAATCTGGCTCAGGTGTATGCACCCTTACCACTGTCTCTCTCTCCGGGCGGACGCTCGACCACACCCCCACTGCCACACACATCTATGGCAAGTGTTACAGGAAGCGTGGGATGAAATGTCACCTGAGTATCTGGACAAACTGACAGCTAGAACGCCAAGGATCTGCAAAGCTGTCATTGCTGCACGTGGAGGATTTTTTGATGAGAACTCTTTGAAGTAGTTTAAGAAGTTCTGAAATTTTTTTCCAAATTGTAATAGTAATTTTTCATGTTATTAATGTCCTGACTATATATTGTGATCAGTTGAATGCCACTTTGGTGAATAAGAGTACCAATTTCTTTCCATAAGAGCAAAATTTGTACATTATTCCAAACTTCTGACCACCAGTGTATGTATATATATGTGTGTGTGTGTATACAGTTGTGCTCAAAAGTTTACATACCCTGGTAGAAATTATTAAATTTTGGCATTGATTTTGAAAATATGACTGATCATGCAAAAAACAGTCTTTTATTTAAGGATAGTGATCATATAAAGCCATTTATCATTACATAGTTGTATGGTCCTTTTTAAATCATAATGATAACAGAAATCACCCAAATGGCCCTGAACAGAAGTTTACATACCCTTGAATGTTTGGCCTTGTTACAGACACACTAGGTGACACACACAGGTTTAAATGGCAATTAAAGGTTAATTTCCCACACCTGTGGCTTTTTAAATTGCAATTAGTGTCTGTGTATAAATAGTCAATGAGTTTGTTAGCTCTCACGTGGATGCACTGAGCAGGCTAGATACTGAGCCATGGGGAGCAGAAAAGAACTGTCAAAAGACCTGCGTAACAAGGTAATTGAACTTTATAAAGATGGAAAAGGATATAAAAAGATATCCAAAGCCTTGAAAATGCCAGTCAGTACTGTTCAATCACTTATTAAGAAGTGGAAAATTCAGGGATCTCTTGATACCAAGCCAAGGTCAGGCAGACCAAGAAAGATTTCAGCCAAAACTGTCAAAAGAATTGTTCGGGATACAAATTAAAAACCCACAGGTAACCTCAGGAGAAATACAGGCTGCTCTGGAAAAAGACAGTGTGGTTGTTTCAAGGAGCACAATACGACGATACTTGAACAAAAATGAGCTGCATGGTCGAATTGCCAGAAAGAAGCATTTACTGCGCCAATGCCACAAAAATCCCTGTTACAATATGCCCGACAACACCCTGACACGCTTCACAGCTTCTGGCACACTGTAATTTGAAGTGACGAGACCAAAATAGAGCATGGTCACAACCAAAGGAGAGGGGTCAACAAGGCCTATAGTGAAAAGAATACCATCCCCACTGTGAAGCATGGTGGTGGCTCACTGATGTTTTGGGGGTGTGTGAGCTCTAAAGGCACGGGGAATCTTGTGAAAATTGATGGCAAGAAGAATGCAGCATGTTATCAGAAAATACTGGCAGACAATTTGCATTCGTCTGCACGAAAGCTGCGCATGGGACACTCTTGGACTTTCTAGCATGACAATGACCCTAAGCACAAGGCCAAGTTGACCCTCCAGTGGTTACAGCAGAAAAAGGTGAAGGTTCTGGAGTGGCCATCACAGTCTCCGGACCTTAATATCATTGAGCCACTCTGGGGAGATCTCACACGTGCGGTTCATGCAAGACGACCAAAGACTCTGCATGACCTGGAGGCATTTTGCCAAGACGAATGGGCAGCTATACCACCTGCAAGAATTTGGGGCCTCATAGACAACTATTACAAAAGACTGCACGCTCTTATTGATGCTAAAGGGGGCAATACACAGCATTAAGAACTAAGGGTATGCAGACTTTTGAATGGGTCAATTCATTTTTTTCTTTGTTGCCATGTTTTGTTTTATGATTGTGCCATTCTGTTATAACCTACAGTTGAATATGAATCCCATAAGAAATAAAAGAAATGTGTTTTGCCTGCTCACTCATGTTTTCTTTAAAAATGGTACATATATTACCAATTCCAGTGGTGGTGGCGTAGTGGACTAAAGCACTGAACTGGTAAGCAAAAGGTTGCTGGTTCAATTCCCACAGCCACCACCATAGTGTCCTTGAGCAAGGCACTTAACTCCAGGTTGCTCCAGGGGGATTGTCCCTGTAATAAGGGCACTGTAAGTCGCTTTGGATAAAAGCATCTGCCAAATGCATAAAAATGTAAAAAAAAAAAAAAAATTCTCCAAGGGTATGCAAACTTTTGAGCACAACTGTGTGTGTGTGTGTGTGTGTGTGTGTGTATATATATATATAGATATAGCCGTGCAAAGGTAAATGTGACTGCAGCTTTACTAATTTTTTGTGGGTTACGGCTCACTACTCGACTACAGTTACTCGATAACGTTCATCCCTAATGAATACCATCAATTTATACAATATTAATCTATTATTTCTACCCAAAAATTACACAACTGACCTTTAAAGAATGTTCACACAAAATGATTGTGGCGATTATGTGCACTTAACATACACACCCAAAGCGGAAGCAATATATTTAACAGGCTTAATCGAAGAACTGAAATTCAATCACAAACTAGAGAACAAACAGTTGCAACATATGTCCCAAAAAGACATCATTTGTTCTCTCAAGTCACATATATCAGAACACCACACCCATTTTCATTACAAATGCTGTTCAAAGTCCTTTACATAAGGCAACAGGAAGCATGAATTCAAACACTCACAAAGAACAAAAGGGCTCAAGTTGAAAAACTTACAGAGACAATCAAAGACTCCTGCACGTCCTTGTGGCTGACTAGCTGTACGTTTCCATCCTCATAGTAATGAACCTGGATCTTTAACACTCCCACCACCTGAGCAGTGGCCTGAGAAATGGAGAACTTCCATTCCGATCGGCAGCGCCCATTCCTACATGCAGAGATATGGAGGGTTAAAGGGATAGTTCACCCAAAAATAAAAATTACATCATCATTTACTCATCATCATATTGTTCCAAACCTGTATAACTTTCTTCTGTAGAACACAAAAGGAGATGTTAGGCATAATGACAGCCTCAGTCACCATTCAATTTTATTTTATGGAGAAAAAGATGCAATAAAATTGAATGGTGACTGAGGCTCTCAGTCCCGACCAACCTCCTGTTGAGTTCCACAGAAGATCGAAAGTCATAATGGTTTGGAACGACATGGCAGTGAGTGTCTTTTTGGGTGAACATACCATTTAGCTTCAATGGTAATTGCTCTTTAGGACAAGAAAAACAGGATAAATGGCATGCTTGGCTGTTATACTGTTAAAGTAAAACCACTGTTTAGTGTAATATTGCTTATTTGTCAAGATAAAGATTACACAGGAATTACTGTACTGCATTATTACTTTGCACTGAAACTTTAGAAAGCAAAATCATTTTTGGTTTGTCTATAATGTCAATTACATTGTACATTCTTTACAAGAAGTTCATGTTATGACTAGATATTTCAGTGTCTGTTTACTTCCGTTTGACAGGGAAGAGTAAGAGAAAAAGCTAGTTTGTCAGGTAAAGTGTATAGGCGACCTTAGCTGTCTAGTGCATCTGTTCTCCATTCAAAAGAATGACGTACAATAGTTGCTAGTTACAGTAGGGTCATGATCCGGCCTGGGGCAGAGCCCATTCCATTACATCTAAAGATCATATATCAAGCGTTAATACATTCTGTCCAAGTTAGTATTCTTTACTTTTTTGTCTTTGTATTTTAAATTATTACAGAGATACAATGAAGAGGCAAAAGTAAATTACTGAAAAGACAAGAAATGGAATCTGTAATTTGCAAGCCCAACTTGAACCGTCATCACCTGTATGTGGACTATGTCTTCAAGATAACAAAAGTGCTTCTAGTGGACCATGGCAAAGAAATGTACTAAATATTATTCTAACAATACAGAACAAAATGGTATGCCTAATAGATCTCCAAGCTCAAAGCCATACAATTAAAAATCCGGATAGGTGAATATGAATGAAAAAACCATTACCAGAAATTTTTGGGTTGAAACTGATGACCCTCAATACAGGCAATGATGGTTTGTTGTCCATCAATGGTTTTCCCATAAACCTACAGACAACAATACAAGAACCATTCGGAAATAGTGCAACATAAATCACACCCACACATGCAAACTTCTTTATTAAAGCTGAAGTGTGTAATTTCTCTGGCACTGAACGGAATTACAAAAATAAACATTATTTTCGAAACAGTCTAAACCGCCTGCCGCCCCAAACTCACACCACTGGTTGATTCGATGTTGTGGTGTAGGGCTAGATGAGTTTCTCAAAACAAACAGGGGAATTTTTTATAGCACCACAGAGACATATTGTTAACAGTTTTCGAGACAATTAACCTACAAATTACTTATAGTTGTCTTTGCATATAAAGTTGGGACAGGGGAAAGTGCTTTAACACCGAAAAAGTTACACACTTCAGATTTAGTGATATATTTCTGTCATACTTTTTTCCTATAAATTTACCTTTCATTTTGACTGAGCTTTTATTTTGAAGTGTTTCTGCACTGTTCTGACCAAGGAGCTCTGACGTTATGACGGCAGCTTCCCACTCTGGATAAGCCAGTCGCTATGTGACTGAAAGTGATTATTAAACCGAAAAAAGCTGCTATTTAATTAAGTATTTACTCTGTATGTGCATCGCGCTACAACGTGAATTTACACTCTGTTAATGTCATCTGCTACAAACAAAGCGCGTGATGCTCATGATGGTGTTTTCCCTGTATGAGCCAAGGAAGAGCTTTAAAAGGTATGAGCAGCCGGCGTCAGCATAACACTGTCTCCACACATTCACAAGCGCTCACATTTGAATTACATGCAAACTATATATTTATCTCATTAAAATCACAGTTTTTCAGTAAAATAATCTAACTAGGACATTACGTGATTTTAATTTCTGGGCTGAATGTTTAAGTAATGACATTCGTATGTCAAATGGTATTGGTTTTTGGTATCAGAGCAATTTAAGAGTACGACCAGTACATGAGCGCGGTATCGGACCCGATACCGATATCGGGACATCCCTACTTTTGTTGTTCCATGAAAGCAAGAATGACACAGGGGTTTGAAATGACATGAGGTTGAGTAAATGAGAATCATAAGTTTAATTAATGGGTGAACTATTCCCTTTGGGTAAACAAAGATGAAACAGAAGCTAGTGAACTCACAGTGCAGACTCCACTGGGGTAGTGGTCTTTGACGTATGCCCTCAGAGCTTCATCGCAAGCATCCCTCCACAGCCTGAGAGCTCCATCGCCCTCGTAGGATTGAGGGTCACTCGCCTCTTTCCTCAGGTGGTCAAACTTGAACGACTGTTTCTTGCGAGGGTCAAAGAACCGGCCGTGACCGAGATCTCCATGCTCTGTGATCAAAACCTGCAGATGCGGACAGACTGTTAGAATACAGTTTCTACTAATGCATTTAAAGTCCGGTTTGGGAGAAACAGTCTCACTTTCAACAAAGCTGAAGATGATGTTTTCTGACAGTGGTGGAAAAAATTACAGCGTTTTTTTTTTAGTTTAATGCGATTTGCATTTGAGTGAGAAAATACACATATATTCTACCTTGCCTGGAATACTAATACACAATGGAACAGAAGTTCATACAACCCCAATTCTAAAAAAGGGAAAATATGAATAAAAACAAAAAGGAGTGATTTGTAAATTATATTCACCCTTTGCTATATCGAAAGCACTACAACTACACATTATATGATGTTTTACCTTGTAAATGTCATTGTTTTTTTATGTACAGTAATTTTAAATCAGTTGATTGCAACACGCTCCAAAAAAAGTTGAGACAGGTGCAATTTAAGACAATAACAATTTGACGAGTTTAAAAAAAACGGCATTCATCTGTAATGGATGTCATGAACATGGGCTTGGGATTACTTTAGTAAACATTTGTTAGTCAACACCACTCGACGCTGGATCCACAGATGCAAGTTAAGACTATGCAAAGCAGAAGCCCTACATCAACACTGTCCAGAAGCGCTGCCGACTTCTCTGGTCTTGGTCTCATCTTAGATGAAAAGTAGAACAGTGGAAATGTGTTTTATGGTCCGAAGAGTCCACATTTAAATTTTTTGTTTTTTTTTAAACATAGCCATCGTGTTATCCAGGCCAAAGAGGAAAAGGACCATCCAAGCTGTTGTTAGCATCAGGTCCAAAAGCAAGTGTCTGTATGGGCCAGGGGTGTGTCAGTGCCCATGGCATGGGTAACTCGCACATCTGTGAGGGCACCATGAATGCAGACAGATATGTGCAATTTTTAGAGCAACATATACTGCCATCCAGCACCATCTTTTCCAGGGATATCCCTGCATTTTCCAGCAGGACGTCTTCAAACTACATACTGCCTGATTTCAAGTGCATGTCTGTGTAAGCAGAGAGTGTGGGTGCTCGGTTGGCCTGTATGCAGTCCTGACCTGTTTCCAATTGAGAATGTGTGGTGCATTATGAAGCACACCATATGGCAACGAGCACCCTGTACAACTGTGCAGCTAAAGATCTACATGATGAATGGGGGACAATTCCACTTTCTAAACTTGACAAACTTGTGTCTTCAGTGCCTAAATGCATAATAAGTGTTATTAGAAGAAATGGTGATGTTTCACAGTGGTAAACACTCGACTGTCCCAACTTTTTTGGAGCGTGTTGCAACCATCTGATTTGAAATTACTGTACATTTTCAAAAAAACAATGAAATTCACAAGTTAAAACATCATACAATGTGTAGTTGTAGTGCTTTCAATATAGCAAATGTTGAATATAATTTACAAATCACTCATTTTTGTTTTTATTAGCATTTTTCATACAGTCCCAACTTTTTCGGAATTAGGGTTGTACAATAAAACCAGGTTTAAATTCAATAAGCAAAACTTTATGAATGTTAATCACCTGATCCTCTTGTCCATCAAGTTTAGCAGGCGTGAACTGATCCATGTTGTACTGGGCAAAGGCACTGTCACAAACAGAGAAAATAAACATTCTAATAAACATTCTAGATACAACTACAAGCACTTAGATTAATGACTTCCTACATTTGATCTGATTTGATTCCCTACATCAGACGTTTTTGATAAAACCAGGAACAGTACTTAATAAACCACTTTTCTAAAGATCTATTCATATTGTGAAGATCACAGGATTCTACACTGAAAGATACACTGAACTTGTGAAACTGGAGGAATCTCCATTTATCCATTTTGGCTGCAGACAAAAAGATTATCAACAAGACATGGGATATGCAATCATACACTGCAACAAATCAAGTCTACTCACTGAGCCGCCCCTTCCCTGAGCAGATTGTCATTATTGAGCAGTAGCCGCACATCTGAAAGCAAAGAAAATGTGTCATGTGATACTCTGTGAACATTATGATGTTAGTGAGTGCACACTAACTCAAAGGTATAATAATTGATGTGAATTCCTCCCAAAATATATAAGCAAGAGAAGTGCCAAGATGGCTTTGTCTCTTTCATGTTTGTATGTGATGCATGAACTTTTTACCATTGAATACTTCGTTGAACTCTCCGGGGGGAGCATGGATGACAAAATTTGCAGCAATACGTACCTGTGGAAAAATTATTTTGAAATAATTAGTAAAACTAAACTTGTTGGCGAGTTGTCAGGGCACTGCTATGTGGTTGCTACGGTGTTCTGCATGTTGTTTTTTAGTGTGTTGAAACATTCTTAAGAATAAATTCTTCTTAACTATTATTTTCTTCTTATTTTCTAACTTAAGAAAAAAGTGAAGAATATTTTGTATACCTGAAGACTTCTTAAAAATGTTCTTAACTTTTTTTTTCTTACCCCATAAACGTTTATAGCTAGATACCTTCTTACAAACTTCTTTAAGAACTTTCATTTTTTATTAAGAATTTCATAAATCCAGCCCCAGGTCTCAAGATATGGTTTGGGTTTTTCAATTAAAGTCTATGGGATTCCTACCCCCCACCCCCGTCAGAGTACGTACTGCATTTGTTGAAGAATGTACTTCTTGGCCGTGAAAAAAGGATGTTCTTTAGGTATGCAGGTAAGCATTATGAATACATTTCAGGACAAACTTCGAATGGGAACGTGGGCATTGTCCCGTGACCCGAACATATGGCGTCGTCAAAGCAACAGCCAAATATGTACTCAACAATGAAATCATTTACTTGCAAAACAAGTACAATTTAACCACAAGCATCTTTCTTGGAATAAATAGCACTAGGGTTGGGCGATATGACTATATACATCATGTTGACAACATAAAGTATCAATGGATAGAGATTTTGCTTTATTGTGTGTATTGCGATATGTAAATATCTGTGTGCGTATCCATCAGTTGGCAGGGATTTACGTGAGACTAAGTGAATTGAAGAGACATGAAATTCAGCAAATTCAATGACATTCACCTTGCGTTCGGCCCTTCAAAAGCACTAAATTTGCTTCTCATCTGACACGCGCATCTGTGTTTCACATGAGTGTTGTGCGCACGTACTATCTTTGGAGTCCAGCAGGCTTCCTGATATTTGTGCTCCAGAGACAGAAGAGCACAGAGCGAGATAATTCGTTCTACTCAAAATCGTGCCGTACACCATTTTACATGGCCCATTTGAATTTGAGTTTTTTTGTTTTTTAACCTTAAAGTGCTATGGAGGAAATCAACCAACTAGACAGACCAACAGTCTAACCACCACTGACGAGGAAATCAGCCACAACACTGTTATGCACCAATATATAGGGTTTTTAAACTAAACATTGTCACCTTCACTAAAATTGTGTTCGAATGATATTAGGAAACATACCTGCCATGTTTGCTTTCAGATTTTCAAATATTCTCTATATAGATGGCTTAAATCCTTAATTGATTATTTTCATTGGATATTTTTTACATATTGATATAGCCAATATTTATATTTTCAATAGTAAATGTATTTTCATTGCAGTAACAAAGCAAGCCAGAGCTCAAGCAACCATTTTAACATGGGGTGGGGGTCATGTCCCCCTTATTGCTAGACATATTTTTAGGAAATGAAACATTATATTTATATTTTTAAGGGAACCATTTATAGTAGCCAATAATTTAAGTTTCAGCAGACATTATGCAAGGAAATAGTATGCGGCCGCCAAAATGATACCCCGCCTTAAAAGGATAGTTCACCCATAAATGAAAATTCTCTCATTATTTACTCACCCTCATGCCATCCCAGATGTGTATGGCTTTCATTCTTCTGCAAAACACAAACGAAGATTTTTAAAAGAATATTTCAGCTCTGTTGGTCCTCACAATTCAAGTGAATGGTGACCAGAAAATTGAAGGTCCAAAAGGGAGTACAAAAGTAATCCATACGTCTCCAGTGGTTAAATCCATGTCTTCTGAAGCAGTATGATAGGTGTGGGTGAGAAATGGATCAATATTTAAGTCTTCACTTTCACACTGTAGTGTGGAAATTACTTTCACTTTCAGCCACCTGGTTGGGGCTGGTCAAAGGTGGAGATTGATAGTAAAAAATTACTTAAATATTGATCGGTTTCTCACCCACACCTATCATATTTATTCAGAAGACATGGATTTAACCACTGGATTCTTATGGATTACTCTTATGCCTCCTTTATATCATTTTTGGACCTTCAAAGTTCTGGTCACCATTCACTTGCGATGTGAAGACCAAAAGAGCTGAGATATTCTTCTAAAAATCTTCATTTGTGTTCTGCAGAAGAAAGAAAGTCATACACAACTGTGATGGCATAAGGGTGAGTAAATGAGAGAATTTTCATTTTGGGTGAACTATAGCATTGCTGATCATTAAAGTAATTGTTAATGGAGAGTTGCGCATAATTTACAATTGCATTAAAAGTGCCATTTTCTCACCGTCAGTCAGCATGCTCTCTTGCTCTCTTTCTCATACACATACGCAGAGTGCACAGAGAGAGAGAGAGAAAGAGAGAGAGTGTGTGCTCTCATGCAATCGACGGTGAGAAAATGAGACTGACACAAAGGTTAGTTAAAAGGAAAATTGACGTGCTTGATTTAAGTTGTGTTCTTTCTTGTTTTGTTTTTTGTAAAATGACAAGAAAACATTTTGAATTATCAGTCAATGTTTTTAAAAATCGGTAAATGACGGAAATATATATAAAAATATATTTTTGTACGCAATCTCAACACTGTCTCAAGCACACCTCCCACATTCTTGCGTGGCAAACTTGTAACATTTTGTAAAAAAAAATTACAAAAGAAGCAAATTTGTTGTTTTTTTTATTACCCAATTAGCGCTCTTGCCAATTGTGACCTCATTACAGAGCATACCTACGTGACTTGATAGTTGTGTGCCGTGGCAGAAAAAAGGTTGGGAAACACTGACCTAAATGACACTTATCAGCTAAACGAAGCTGCCATCTCTGCACTTTCTTTGACAAGAGGTCAAATGCAGTCTGTATGTGAGACTACACATTCAAACAGCCTCCTCTCTGGGTCACTCCTTAGAAGGCTGCAGGATTGAGGCTTTTCTTAGCAGTGCTCATATAAGCACTAAGGGCCAATGACACAGTGACCAGGCTACAGCTCCATGGCAGGGCAAAAGGAAGGTCTTCATTCTAGACCCCTTCCAGAAATTCAGAGAAAGAATCCTCTCCAGGGTTGGTCTGTACTAACAAACCTCTAACAGACCAATAGCTGACAGCTACTGTACAGGCCAAAATATACTTCGATTTTCCAGGTGCTGGTACGTCTCATGCACAGTGCGCAACAAAATTTCATCATCAGAACAGTCTGATGGACTGTCTGCGTGCAGCCTAGTTTTTGTAGAGATGCGGACAATTTGCGTGTTACCGGCGCATACGCCTGGCTTTGACTGTGCTAAAAGAGTATCTAAAAGCAGTCGTAGTTTGTATGTGTCAAACGGGTCCATATGGGCTCGCAAGGCTGAATGTTTGACGGGAGAGCACACTGAAAAATTTAGTGTATACCCCAGTCTTGAGACACCAAAGCGAAAATAACAACGTGTCTTCATGTTTTTGTGACAACTGCAGTTTCACAGAGAGACGGAGACTTACTCATCTCACATATGATGCTGTGAGTGACACAATGACCTGTTTGTAACCAGGTACTAAAAACGAAATGTTTTTCATTTTGGTTTGTTCTGAGCAGAAACAGTAAATTTTCTTTCCGTTTCTGCCGTTCTACGGCCTCCTTTCCAAATGGTAACCAGTTAGAACGAAATAAAAAATGGTTAATAACTTTCTTTTTAAAATGACAGTACTCTGCGCTAAGGGGTGGGTGAAATACCAGTTACAGTGTTTTCAGATCTCACAACAGAAACAAGGCGCCTGTTTTGGAAAAATACGTTCAAAATATGAGACTTGCCTCACCCAAAATTAGCAAAAATAAGCGATTAAATTTTGTGCCAAATTAGTACATTTTCAGGACAGAAATCGTAACAAGTTTACTGTATACAGTAGCCTATATGAAGTAACGTCTTTTCAATAAACGTATTCTAAATATTAAATATTAGAGGTGTAACGATTCACTCATTTCACGATTCGATTCGTTTCGCAATACTGAATTCACAGTTCAGTTCACGATTGTTTAAACTAAGCCTAATCAAGAAAAGTTAAGATTGAAAGATTTATTATTATTATTATTATTACTTTAAAGATATATGCAAACAGTTTATATCCATTCAAATGTAGCTAAAAGTCCTGTTCTTAAAAGTGCTAAATTATCCAATGGAGATTTACAGGGCAATGGTGACACCAAATGGAAATATAATAATTCTGCTTGCTAAAAACATGGAGTTATGTTAGATACAGTACATATGCTGCTAAAACAATGTCACTAATTACATACATTTAAAATATTTTAAATTAAAATAGCATTTTTATAAAACAATATTGTCTCTGATTATATCTAAGTATTTAAAAAAAAAAAATATTTGTAATGCATGCTTATCCAGTTAAATAATAATTTACTGATTCAATCAAATCAGACATGACATTTGACAATGGGATTATATCCCACCATAGCATCATTATACATAATAAGCATTATATATAGTAATTAATATAGCACTATCATTAAACCTCAATAAACGTTCTCTTACGCAGTCAGAGCAGATCACTCTCATGCATCAAACGGACATTCGATCCCTAGCGCTGAAAAGCCGCGTCTCTCTCCCGCTACTGGTTTCAGTTTTCGCAGTTTCAACCGAACTCATCGTGCAACACCTGCGACTGCTAGTGTGCAATTGTATTTTAAAGCTCCTTGTGTGCAATGAATCGTTTTCCATGTGTATGCCCGTGTTATGTAAGCTTAGGATGTCATGCATTGGATAGAATAGATGCTAAAATAATTTAAGAAAAAAAAAAGCATCCCATCTCCACGATGCGCATCATCGCATTTTTGAACCGCGATGTATCGTGCCAAGATAAACCGTTACACCCATGTTAAATATATCCCCAAAAATATTTCAAATGTTCATTTGGCCACCTAAAATCAATGAATAGCCTAAATCTCTCTCTCCTGTATGCACGCACACACTGCATGGGCGCATTAGGACTAAATGTAACCTTTTGCGGGCTGAATGATTTTTATTTTTATAACACTGGTTTTTAAACAAGCAGTTTCCTTCAGAATTAAAGCGCATGCTTTTATTCAACTAAAAAGAGAGAAGCCTCATTTTTTTGGGCAACAGTAAGTGGTGCAATTTTGAAAATTTACAATGATAAACACTTTGTTCTTTGGGTTCATGAAAAAATTATCTGAACAATATTAACTTGTTATCAGAATTTAAAAATAATGTTTTCACTCCAGAACAACTGAAAGGGATTTAGTTCCCGTTTTCAGATATGTTCTGTAAAAAAAAAAATAATTTGTTTTCAATTTTCGTTCCTTGAACCATTTTTAGTCCCTGTTTGTGACAAATATGCATAGAAAAAAACAGCTAAATTTTAGGGATGGGCATTATCAATTGTAACTGTGAGATATGTTGAGAGATTCAGAGGCAATGTACAGTATAATTCAGCATTTCCTACGTCAGGCAAATCCGCAAAGGAAAATTAATTAACAGGAACTGTCTGTAGAAGCAAAGTGTTTAGGAACCCTGCAAGGGAATTTGCTTCCTTCTACAGTCACATGTTCAAACAAGTTAACCTTGATTACTGATAGACTGTGAGGTGAAATCAATAGGCTACATTACTGTAGCTGCATTAGTAACTGGCGGAATCTGCATCTGCATAAAGACATCTGCACAAAATTGACAAATCCTCCCTATCCCTTGTATATTTGCTTATTAAATACTGAACCTTATTTCATTGTGCTTTCAGCAATCACTATGAATCTAGTACTCTGAGCTCCATTTAACACCTTGCACCTTGTTTCAAATCCATTTAGCAGAAATGTTGTTAATAATATCAGCGCTGTATTCTAAATTATGCTCAATCTTTTAATTCAGAAATTAAGTTAGTGGTCACGCTATATCTGAAAATGCAGAACCAGGCAAAGCCAGTATGCAACACCCTTATCCCATTGAAAAAAGCTTCTTTCTGCTGTTAAACCACCAGAACCCTGTTTTGTGGTTGGATTCTCCCTCTTGTTGACACCTTTAGCGGGAGGGAGGAAGGAAATTGTTGATTTTCAGTTTAGGCTTAGTGTGGTGTGTTGACATCCGTGCTACAAAAAAAAAGAAGTTTGACAAAAATTGCTTGCGACTGGCAAAAATTCATGCTTAACGATGAGTTCAGCAATCTGATGCTTTACATTTATCCTATAATAGGACTGTTAATCCCCAATAAGATGACAAACCATAGGTGATAAGATTTAAACATAATACAGAAGTAAAACTAAGGTCATTGTGCTTTTTACTTTTAACATAAAATACTTGTGCCCTGAAGTGAGGGACAAGCTGTGCAACTTTTCATCTTTTGACTCACAATGACACACTAAATTTGATATCAGTTGGATCTTTTCAAGTCTATGCTGCCCAATCTCGATGCTATCAAGCAGTGTGCAGCTGCAACAATCTTTCCACAAAGAAGCATTTCTGAAATGCTTCTTCTCTCCTTCAACTGGCCTCAACATGACTGTTTCGGGTTTTGCAGGCGCGGAGGGAGAGACTGCGCACATTGGAACAGCCTGTGGCTTGCTTCAGCTCGAGGGCAGAGGGTGGGAGAGCGAGACAGGAAGAGCCGCTCGCATGTAAGAGAACGCAGAGGGGCTGGGTCACCGACACTCATCTGAGAATACAAACAAAACCAGAACAGAGGTTGCGCCCCCTGTTTCAACGCAAGAACAACACTTCACCCCTGAGACATAGCTATACATATATCCAAAATGACAAATTAAATGAATCCTTATAAACAGGACGAAACGACTAAACCAACTTCACAGCACACACGTTGCCTGTGTCAACATAGGGAAACCGATATGAACTAACTTCTAAGCCTATTTAAAGCACTTAACTATAGTAAGAGTCCAAATTAGATAATAGAAAAAGCAAAAATTAGAGCAGGATCATAAACTTTTATATAACTTATTTTTAGCATAACATTTTAATTAAATTGATATCAATAATAATTAATGAATTTCGCCTTATTTAGATGTTCCATCAGTCCAAGTCTCCACCGATAGTCTGTAAACTCAATAATTCAAGTAATATTAATGGGGAAACTGCAAATACAACAAGTAGAAGACGTTCTTAACGTATACTAGTTGAGTATTAATGGCTAATCTCAATCGCCATCTACACAATCTGGGTAGTGTGAGATTAGATCGAGTTTCATATACGGTTACAGTTAGCCTGCTAGCTTCCTTAGCGCATTCATCGCCGCGGATATTATAGATTTTAAAACACCCAACGTGCCTCATAGTAAATTAGAGCGGTGCAGGACACTGAATAAAGTATATATGTATAAATAATAGACCAGGTAAGATACATCAGGAAGTTTGAATCAACAATCACATACCTTCTCCTCGTCGGTAAGCTGTTCCTCAAAGTCCGCCATTTTGGCTCGACTGGACCTGCCCTGTCAAATTGCATGACGGGAAAACAATCATAAACATGACAAAATAGTTCGAAATTCCGTACATATATTAATTTAATTTTAAACAGTACTGTAGTTAATTGTATTTTGTTTTAGTGCACTTTATGTGCACATAAAAAGCTAAAAGAATGTTCACTATTGTAATTTTGACTTCGATTTCTAAAGGTTTAAAGGGATCTTTTATCCACAAAGGACAATTGTGTCATTATTCCCTTACCATTATGTTGTTCCAGATCATTTCTTTCTTCTATGGAACACAAAAGGAGATGTTAGGCACAATGACAGCTTCAGACACCATTCTTATTCAGGATGGAAATAAAGATAGGCTACATTGAAAGTGAATGGTGACTGAGGCTGTTGTTCTGCCTAACACCAGCCTTTGTATTCCACAAAAGAATGAAAGTCATACAGTGTTGGAACAACATCAGGTTAAAGAAATAGTTCACCCCAAAATTAAAATTCTCTCATCATTTACTTCCCTTCATGCCATCCCAGATGTGACATTCTTTCTTCTGCAGAACACATCGATTTTTAGAAGAATATCTCAGCTCTGTTACTCCATTACTTTTATGCTGCCTTTATGTCCTTTTTCGAGCTTCAGAGTTTTGGTCACCATTCATTTGCATTATATGTACCTACAGAGCTGAGATATTCTTCTAAAAATCTTCATTTGAGTTCTACAGAAGAAAGCCACACATCTGGGATATTTTCATTTTTGGTAAACTACCCCTTTAAGAGTGGAGAATTTTCTATTTTTGTAATAAACTATTTGTAGCAAGACAAACAATCACACACGCCTCTCAAAAGTATTATTCGGGCATTTGATTTGTGGTAAAATATTAAAAAGACACGTATTCATTAATTTGTTTATTCTATTTTATCATCTGCTTATTTGTTTTGAGGTACTAATTTTGTATCGTAAGATTTTTGCTTTACAGTTTATACTCAGTTTATACTATGTCACATAGGCTATGTAAACAATTTACTGTGCGCTTAGTGTAG
Organism: Myxocyprinus asiaticus; assembly: GCF_019703515.2. Lineage (NCBI taxonomy): Eukaryota > Metazoa > Chordata > Actinopteri > Cypriniformes > Catostomidae > Myxocyprinus > Myxocyprinus asiaticus. The sequence goes on from NC_059355.1 coordinate 43,654,109, forward strand.
TTCTTAACTAGCCATTTTTGGTTATGCGCATACTAGTCTAAAATACATACTGGAACTCACAAGTTTGACTGATTTGACGGAAATACAGACACATAATCTCTATGTGTATGATCTACCAGTTTTCATTAAGTTTGAATTAAATAACTTTATCCAGGTGTACAAGTATCAGTGAAAATGTTAGCTCCTGTTCCGCTATGCCTCTTATGTAACGCCCACGACATTTAGGACATGTCACAAAAAGTTTGCCTTATTTAAAAATGGAATTTACAAACGTGATATCTAAATATTAAATTTATGGGGGCAATTTAGCGGACTGAGAAACAAATATATAAGGAGTGAGAAGTAATCAATGCACTTTAGTCTTGAAAAATTTCCAGCTGACTTTCGCTTATCGCTTAGTGTTGGTGTTTGTTGACGTTCCCTTGCTAGTTTCGATTCCGGTAGTCGCGTAAACCAAATAACATCGCCTAGGAATTGCCTAATCCCAAACATACTTCACTTACGCATAACCGACAGCACTATGCCCTCTCTCAAAGCATCATACGAAGTAGGACTTGATTTCCTAGAGTTTTTGGGGGAACGGATATCGAAAACTGACAAAAACGAGCTTCGAAAGATTTACAACTCAGAGTTTAAAAGGTTTGAATAAGTGACTAAAGCAGACATGTATTTACTGTGACCGACTGTTCATGTCTCGTCATACGGTTGTTAAATTTCACTTTGTTTGTACAAAAACCATACAAACTATGCTGACAATTTGTGTGTTAAGTTCTGTTTGACTTGTCTGTGTCATGTTATTCTGGTCCACATTGTAGAAAGGCTACCTACACATTCTTAAAGCAATAACTAAGTTGTAAGTGACTTTGTTAAATTTCTCTCTTTTTCAGGGATGGAAGGAAAGAACCCACATTTAACAGTGTGATCAATGCCTTAAAAGTGTGTAATAAAGCCAGCATAAAGCCTGGGAAAGTTATGTTTCATGGCAAACCAAGGGTGAGGTCAAATATTGAAATTTGGCATGTGATATTTGTGCTATTTCTGTCCTGCTCATCACAATTCTCCTGAACTGACAGGTGCGTGTGTACTACTGCGATCAGTGGAAGTCTTTCACACAGCAGAAAACCAGCAGGGTAACCCCAGACTCTTCCCCGGCCCCAGCATCTTCTTCCTCCTCTCCTCTGACCACTAACCCTGTCCTGACCCCGAAGAGAAAACTCGCATCAGAAATCCTCAGCAAACTCAGAGTGAAACGGTGAGGGAAGTAACTGACTGATCATTTGGGGGATATTTGTGGCTTTTAGTCCATGTCTATTAGCTTTGAGGCCATCTATATGAAAGTGTACTCCTGAATGAACTTTTAGCAGGTATACACATTTCAAATGGTCCTTCTCTTCAGTGAAAATGGACCAAAATGATTGTTGACTCATCTTGCACTCAGGGGCGTATACACATTTTTGTCCCATGAAGTGTTTTCAAGAAGAACAATGTCTTCTCCCTCTAATACCACCTGACAATTTTAGAAAAAGAGACAAGCCCTTTGATATATTCGATATATCCACCTACAAATGGCTCCCTTATAGTTGTCTCTGCATATTAAGTGATAATGTGATCACATGCTTTGGGTTGTTTATTGATACAGTTTTAAAGAGCCTCCCTTCTCAAAGGCACATGTTCCTTCTATAATTCAGTCACATGTGTCTCTCTTTTAGAGCTGAGCTCATCAAAGACAAAGGAGGTGTTGAAATAACCTCTGATCCTAAGGGCACCAAAGGGAAGGTGATGTTCAGTATAGAGGGGCTTGGAAAGCTGTTTGTGGTGAAGTTTCGTATCATAAATCAGGGCCAGAGCTGTGTCTACTTTAGCTACTACACAGCTCTGCACAGGATGCTCTGCTTCACTTTAGTGGATGAGAGGAGAGTAAATCGTGTTTGCCCTCTTCTCCTGTGTCCAGGTGAGGAGAATCCGGAGACTGTCAAATTCAAAGATCTATAACATTTGTTCAACATTTGTACACAGTACAATTTTGTAATCCTGACGGTTAATCATGATCTTAATTAATAAAAAAAAAAAAAATAAATAAAAAAAAACAATTTGAATAATAGATAGATAGATATACATAAAGCAAGATTTATTTTATTAACTTTTTTATTTCATCCAACTAGGTGAGAGTTATGTTGTGGAGGTGCATTACAAAGTCCAGCACAATGGACACTTTCCAGCCACCATGTACTTTGAGTTCTGCCCAGAGTCAGAGCCCCCAGGAACAGCTAAACCATTCTGCATCGTCCGGGAACTGGAGGCAGTGGTTCAGACCCAACTAGCTGCACAACTAGGCCCAGAGAGCCCATACAACCCCAAACAGAACAGACGATTCAGACCTAAGAACAGGATTGTAGAAGAAGGGGTACCACCTGAGAGGTTTGATTATCTATCTATCTATCTATCTATCTATCTATCTATCTGTCTGTCTGTCTGTCTGTCTGTCTATGTATCTGTCTATCTCTATTTATCTGTCTCACTCTTTTCTGTCTGTCTATCTATCTGTCTGTCCGTCACTTTTCTATCTATCTGTCATTCCATCCATCTGTCTATCTGTCTCTCATTCCATCTGTCTGCCTATCTGTCTGTCACTTTCTTTTCTGTCTGTCCATCCATCTATCTGTTTGTCACTCTTTTCTGTCTGTCTGTCTATCTGTCACTATTTCTTTTCTGTCTGTCTGTCCATTACTTAACGACTCTATCATAATTCATCTATATATTAATAAATTAGTAACCGAAAACTGTTGCTTTTGGACGATGCTGTATCAGCCTGTACAGATGTTTCAGTAGTTTCTAAGTCTGTGCATTGTACACTTAATGGAAGATCACTGCCTAAAATGTGTAAATGATTCAGTTTTGTAGAATTGTTCCTCTTTCCATTGCTTTTTTTTTTTTTTTAGTATCGTGACACACGCTCTGAAGCTTATGGTAAAGCTGAAGGAGTATAATTACCCAGCATACTTGAAGGAGTTGGCCAGACATAAACTGGAGGACTCTGAAGGCCTGTCCCCCTCATTAAGACAGCAACTTCCCAGAGTGAGGCAAGCATGCATGGACCTCTTTTAGGACACATGAAATAGTTTTGAATATTTGTTATCACTTTACATTAAGGTACTACTCGTTACTGCATTAGGTATCATGAACTAACAATTATCAATGGTTTTTTTACATGTACAGTATTATTTTTGATTAATGTTGATAGGTGTTCTTTAGGTGTTCCTAATGCATTTTCTAATGCTAATGTACACAACTTGTAAAAAATGCATTAGTGTGTAGAAATAAACATTTAACGAAGATTAATAAATTGTGTAAACGTGTTGTTCATTGTTAATGTTAATTCAAAAACTGATGATAAGAAATACAAACTTATTGTATAGTGTTACCAAAAATGTTACGATAAATGATTATTGCAAATTCGAAAATATTTTCACTCACACAAAAATGAATAAAATGTATGAATTAAGTAAATGAATAAAGAGCTGCTATGGACTTGCTGTGCACATCACAGCATTTTCTACTCATATACATACAGTTTTGTGGATCTGTGGTTTGATCATTGGTGTCTGTATGTTCTCAGGGGTGTGTTGGAGGCTCAGCTATGCATGAAGTACTATACTGTGCGCTTCCACCTCCTCCTCCACCTGGAGGAGATTCAGATGGAAGTGGATATCAAGAAGTATGACCTCCATGGCCAGGTCATGACCCTTGACAAAGCCAACAAAAAGCTGCTCATTCTCAAAGTGAGTGACAGGCATTTGTTACCATATTAATGCTGTAACATAATCAAGATGGGTTGAATACTTCATAATTTAATTTGTCTGATTGCTCGCTCGCTCTCTCTCTCTCTCTCTCTCTCTCTCTCTCTCTCTCTCTCTCTCTCTCTCTCATATCAGGTACCAGGGGTGGCAGAGAACAGACCATCTGTACTGAGAGGAGATCAACTAAATGTATGCGTATCAACGGACAAGGACCAGCCCATCACTGTCTACAGTGGCTACGTCCATCGTGTTGAGCTAGAGAGAGTTAAACTCGGCTTCTCCAAGAAGTAAGAGGTTTACCTGCAATCAGAAATTCTCAAAAATATAAGTGTTAACATGGCATTTAATATCCACAGATAGAAACCACATTGTTAAAACAAATAGTAACTACAATTAACATGTTTTTACAAATACATGTTGTTAGATAAACATTGAATGGTACAGATATTACAGCACACATATTACAATAAATGCATAAACTTAAAGAGAATATATACTGTATAGTACAGTACTATGCTAAAGTCTTAGGCACATAAGATGTTTCACAAAAACATTTGTCTTAAGATGGTTATTGGGCATCCTCCACCGCATTCCCCCCCACCCTGTTGACGTTTGCAGGAAGATGCATATGTAAACACTTTTAGTGGTAGACGTTGATATGAACACAGAGACGGTGTGCAACAGTGAAACCCATCCATGTAGCGCATGGTCATACAGTAACAATGTTCTGCTGACTGGCAGGGCCCAACCAAACGGTAAGCCCCGGGGCCTCGGAGTACCTTATTGCGGCCCTGAGTGTGCCAATTGGAAATATAAATTTTATACTCCCAAACATTCCTTTTACAAATAGAATTGAATAATAGATGTTAGAATAGAATAGAATAGAATCCTATCTGCCAACAACCAAGAAAAACTGTGTTCAGGTGTACCTAGGAGAATTGGTGCTGTTTTGAAGGCAAAGGTTTTCACACCAAATATTGATTTACAGTAGCTTTTTGTCATTATTTTTGAAGACATCCTCACTATGTGACATTTCTCTATATGTTTATAAATATCTCTATATGTTCTAAATACATACATATGAAATTTATGTTTATTGAAATATATATAAATATATATATATATATATATATTATTAAATTATATGAATTATATTAATATTTCTAAACTTTCTAGTAATAACAACAAAAGCAATAAAATATATATATATATATATATATATATATATATATATATTCCATTATATATACTGTATGTATATATTATTCACATTTTTTTATTTAAATTTACTTACAAAATAAATGAATAAATTATTTTAACCTATAACTTTCTAATAATAATGAAAACAACAACAACAACAACAAATATAGCTGCAAGTGGCAATCATCAGGTTCCAAGCACATGTGAAGAAATAAACAAAACAATCAGAATTGACAGAAATTATCCAGTGGATGCAAAATAATACAAATTGATAGAATATATCCTGCCTAAATTAAAATTGTTGAAAATTGGGTACTACATAAAGGCAGCATAAAATTAATCCATACGACTCAAGTGGTTGAATCCATATCTTCTGAAGCAAAATGATTCAGGAGCTATGGCCCAAAATGTGATTTTTGTTTGTTTTGTCTGAGTCAAATGAACAAATCCGGAAGTCTCTACTATGTTCTGGTGCAGAGATATGTGATTTGTTACTTGGTTGCTAGGGTAACCCCATCTGGTTCTTAGGCAGTTACCAAGGTGATACACAAAAGGCTCCTTTCTACCCTGAGTCAAATTAACGAAACCAGAAGTCTCTACGATGTTCTGGTGAAGAGATATGTTTTGTTACTTTTTTGCTAGGGTAACCCCTTCTGGTTGCTAGGCAATTAACAAGGTGATACTCAATTGGCTCCTTGCTACCCTGAGTCAAATTAACGAAATCGGAAGTGTCTACGATGTTCTGGTGCAGAGATATGTGATTTGTTACATGGTTGCTAGGGTAACCCCTTCTGGTTGCTAGGCAGTTACCAAGGTGATACTCAAAAGGCTCCTTGCTACCCTGAGACAAATGAATGAAACCGGAAGTCTCTTCATTTTTCTGGTGCAGAGAAATGTGATCTGTTACTTGGTTGCTAGGGTAACCCCATCTGTTTACTAGGAAATCACCAAGGTGATACTCAAAAGGCTCCTTGCTATCCTGAGTCAAATGAACGAAGTCGGAAGGCTCTACGTTGTTCTGGTGCAGAGATATGTGATTTGTTACTTGGTTGCTAGGGTAACCCCATCTGGTTGCTACGCAGTTACCAAGGTGATACTCAAAAGGCTCCTTACTACTGTGAGTCCAATGAATGAAATCAGAAGTCTCTATGATGTTCTGATCCTGAGATCCTCATCTAAGTATTTTGATTGGAAGTCAATGGGGTTTGGTTGCTTGGGTGCTCTAAATGGTTGCTAGGGCATGGCTAAGTAGTTTCCATGATGATACTTGAAGAATGATTGCTCATCCAAGTAAAACAAGCCAACTGTCATTTCTCTAGGATATTCTGATCCAAAGATATCACTCAGTCTTTTTGAATAGAAGTCAATGGGGCTGGTTGCTAGGGTACTCCAAATGGTTGCTAGGGCGTGGCTAAGTAGATTTTCAAGTGGATACATGAAGACTGATTGCTCACCCAAGTGAAACAAGCCAACTGTCATGTCTGTAGTCCATTCTGTTCCAAAAATTTCCCTCTCAGCCATTTTTAATGGAAGTCAATAGGGCTGCTTGCTAGGGTGCTCTAAATGGTTGCTAGGGCATGGCTAGACGGTGACCAGAGAGATTCTTATTGACTGATTACTAACCTGACTCAAAAGATCCAATCCCCATGTGTCTACAAAATTCTGTTCTGAAGATATCCTTCTGAGCCATGTTGAATGGAAGTCTATAGGGGTGGTTGCTAGGGTGCCGTAAATGGTCCAAGATGATACTTAAAGACTGATTGGTAGCCTGAGTGAAATGAGCCCACCCCTATGTCTCTACGACATTCTGATTGGGAGATATAATCCCACAAAATTCATTGTTTTGTCATAGTAGGAAAAAAACAATTGTTTTCATGGGCAAGAGCCTTGCCATTGTATGCCTATGGGGCATTTTTGGGCTGGTTTTAAGGCAGCATTTTACAGTTTTCGGACACAGCCATATAGAAATGACGCGAGACAGAAACAAGGATAATGGAAAAATAAACACATAATATAATTCCAGACATATGTAAACATATCCCTAAAACAATGTGACAGTTAATCATGTCTGGCAACTTGACAAATATGTTTTCAATATTTTTAGGATATGTAAAAATTAAGTCAGAAGACATTGTCAGTGTACCACGTCTCTTCAAATAAATTTATATGCATTCATACACTCATGAAAGCCTTAGATTTAAAAGGATTTCTTATCCTGTGGCTCCCTCTGGTGGACAAAAAAATAGTATTACAACTTTCATTGGTCAGTTGAAATGGCTGATTATTGAAAATTTGCTGTTAGCCCTCTGTTCATCATAAATCCATGAAATTTAGTATGATTCCTTAGAATGTCCTGTTTTCCATATTTACTCAAGATACAGGAATATTAGTCATAATGGGCCACACTAGTCAAATATATCGGATTGTATCTTCCAGACGATTTAATGGATTGAAATACTTTTGATAACTTTGTGCCTGCATGGTCTAGCGCTGACATGGGCCATGTTTGGTGAAGATCTGATTAACGCCCTAGGAGGAGTTAGAAAAAGTAGGGTTTTCAGTAAATTAGAATGGCAGAAACATTTTATAAAATGAAATAAAACTGAGATATACATTTTGTAGGACTTGACGCAAGGATTTAGAGGTAAAAAGCATTTTGATTTTAATGTGCTCTGATGCCGAGTAATTAGAAAAAACATAAATGTTTTTGTTATAGTGCCACCTTGTGGCCGATTCTCACAAAACATGGTACACAGCCTCATTTTGACACTGTGTATGAATATCTCAAGTTTCGTAATGGCCGGCCATTCAGATTTGATGTTATTAGCTGCTGAAATTTGATTGGCTGCTGGCAGCCATGTTTGTTGATTTTTCCAAATGATATTTGAGAGATATGTTAGCCTTTGGGCCATAGAAGATGCAAACCAATATTCAACATCATTGATCATACAGCTGCGGCGTTATGAGTGTTTTTCAGTTGTAGCGCCCCCTATAGGCAGAATTTGACACAACTTGGCGTGCAGCCTCAGAATGTCGTGTTGTCTATGTGTATCTAGTTTCGCTAAGTTTGGACTTTTAGTTTGGTAGATATAGGTCAATTTCGATTACATGGACGATGCCTGACCCGTTCGTTGGCTTATATCTTCGTAACGCTTCAACGAAATGAAATTCTTATGATAATTTTTTGTCAGGAGTTTCCATAGATGATGAATAAATGTCGTGCGAATCGGACATAACGGCCTTGGAGGAGTTCAAAAAAGTACATTTTCCCGTAAATTCAAAATGGCGGAAAAATGTTATAGACTGAAATTAAATTGGATATATAGTAGTCCTTGTCCTTGTCCTTGACTCAAGCATTCAGAGGAAACAAGAATTTTGATCCTAGATCTTATGGTTCCAGAGTTATGACCACAAATATGCTTATTATAGCGCCACCTAGTGTCCGACGGGTGTGTGTGTGGGTGCCTGAGTAGTGGGGGGGATTTCTGACCATCTCACCAAGTTTGGTGTCTCTGCGACTTACGGTCTCTGACGCCCAGACACTTTTAAGGCAGAAAAAGAATAATAAGTAATAAACAGAAAATCAGTACAAATACAATAGTGTTCCTGCACCTTCGGTTCTTGGACCCCTAATAAAAAGTTATTCTTTGAAAAAAAATCTTATCTGAACTCTTATTATTTTGGTTCCTTCTTTGTTCTGTCACTATGTTTGTAGGCTTCTCCAGAGGTTTGTTAATAACATGAAGTTTGATGTGGAGTTCAACATTAATCGCTTCCCCATAAAGCTTCAGCACAGAGCAGTGGAGCTCGCTGTCCAGCATGGACTGGGAGATGTGCTGTTCCCCTCTGATAATGGCAACAAAAACTATACACTGCCACACATCAGGTCAACACACACACACACACACACACACACACACACACACACACACACACACACACACACACACTGTAACACCTCTGCTGCATGTGCACAGACAAAGTATGAACAAACATGCACATTTCCTCTATGATTTCTTTTTAATCTCCACTGTATCTCTAACAAACTGGCCTTAAAATCTTACTGTGTTTGTCCTACAGAATGTTCAACAAGTGTTTAGAGAACAACCCTGAGCAGAAGGCAGCAGTGCAGCACATTGTGTTGGGCACGTCCAAACCAGCACCATACTTGATCTTTGGACCTCCTGGCACAGGCAAAACTGTCACATTGGTGGAAGCCATAATGCAGGCAAATATATTCAGGGTGACCAGTTTATTGCTGTGTTCATTGCAACCTCAAACCCATGTGACTTTTATGTTGATTTGTGTGTACTAGGTGAACAAATCTGTTGTCAACGGCCACATCCTGGCCTGTGCTCCCTCAAACAGTGCATGTGATCTGTTGTGTGAGAGGTTATTAGGATACGTCGATGCCCATCGCCTGTATCGTCTCTATGCCCCCAGTAGAGACCCTCGTACTCTACCAAAGAAACTGCTGGTAAGACATTGGGGTATGTTCGATATGACAAACAAAAAAAACACATTTTGTAGTATGGAGTATGTGTTCTGTGCACAAATGTTCTGTATGCTTGTAAATCTTGCATGACCTAAAACGTGTGCCAAAACGTGCAGTGTACAATACTGCACTACCCGCATTGTAATGTGCTTGACTTGACATTCCGTCAAGTAAAATGGGTTACAGATGCAGTTTCCTCTTGACTTAAACATAAATGTCTCTCTGACTGGCGCGCGCACACACACACACACACACAAATTTACATAAAAGAAACTAAGTATTTCAGAATATATATTCACGACAGAAACACAGTAACTGGAATGATGCTCAGGACAGCTTCTACCTCCCATCTAGAGAAGTGATAATGGACTTCACAGTCGTCGTGGTTACCTTGGTCACCGCTGGAAGGTACTACAATGTCATTCCTAACTAATTCACCTCCTGAATCTTGGTTCACAACCATCCAACTTGTGGACAGTACTGTAATAGTCCTGTCATATTACCTGTCAGGTAACTTTGTGCTGCTCTACAGCAACTTCTGTGCTGATGGCAAGAAATGAATGTCTTAGTGTGTTTTATTCAGGCTTGTGTCAGGAGGCATTGCTAAGGGTCACTTCACACACATCTTTATAGATGAGGCTGGACAAGCTGTGGAGCCCGAGAGTATCATCGCGATTGCGGGTAAATGAGGAAGGGTTGGGGTCTGTGAGGAGAGAATGAAAACATGAATCAAACCAAGAGATTGTTTCTTTCTTCATTGCCCTCTCTCTTCTATCTTTCCCAGGTTTGCTTGACCCTGTGAAGGGCCAGCTGGTTCTGGCTGGAGACCCACAGCAGCTGGGCCCTGTATTGAGATCTCCATTGGCACAACTACATGGACTGGGTACTGAGATGTTACATAGCAGCATTTCATGATTTGGTTATTTTTTTTCTGGTTTTCTTTATTTTTCTTCCTTGTATTTTATCTTGAACAACCCCACCCACCCACCTACACACACATATTATCTGCTGAAAAGACCAGCATATTTGATCATCAGCATTTGTTGTGTTTTGGATGCTGGTCTTCAACATGGGAGGCTGGGGTGCATGTGTAGGCTTCTTAACTAGCTTAATCTGTAAGATTTCCTTGTTATGAATAACTGCATTGCTATGCTGGCCCGCCCGCTATACCAGTACAAACCAGCACTCACCAACATAAACCAGTAGTGGTCGACCGATATGGGTTTTTCATTGGCTGATGCTGATACCGACATCAAGAGAGCAGGATGGCCGAAATAAATGCAGATAAATATAGGCTAATATAATTTAACAACAGAAAAGCAGATGTACAGAAAATTTATATATTGAAACAAGCACTTATTTAACAACATAAACCAGTAGTTGTCGACCGATAATGTTTTTCAGTGGATGATGCCAATACTGATATCCAGAGAGCAGGATGGCTGAAATAAATGCCAATCAACAGAGGCTAATACAGTTTAACAACAGAAAATCAGATGTACACAAAATTTCTAAATTGAAACAAGCACTTATTTAACAACATAAACCAGTAGTTGTTGACCAATATGGGTTTTTCAATGGCTGATGCAAATACTGATATCTAGAGAGCAGGATGGCCGAAATAAATGCAGATCAACAGAGGCTAATACAATTTAACAACAGCATATCAGATGTACACAAAATTTCTAAAGTGTAACAAGCACGCATTTTACAACATAAACCAGTAGTGGTCGACCGATAGGGGTTTTTCAATGGCTGATACCGATATATGGAGAGCAGGATGGCCGATATATATTGTAAATGCAGATAAACATAGGCTAATACAATTTAACAACAGCAAATCAGATGGACAGAACATTTCTAAAGTAAATCAAGCACTTATTTTACAACATAAACCTGTAGTTGTTGATCGATATGGGTTTTTCAATGGCCGATGACAATACCGATATCTAGAAAGCAGGATGGCCAAAATAAATGCCGATCAACAGAGGATAATACAATTTAACTACAGATATTCAGATGTATAAAACATTTCTAAAGTGAAACAAGCACTTATTTTACAACATAAATCAGTAGTGTTGGACCGATAGGGATTTTTCAATGGCTGATGCCGATACAAGTATCTGAAGAGCAGTATGGCCAATATACAGGTGCATCTCAATGAATTAGAATGTCGTGGAAAAGTTCATTTATTTCAGTAATTCAACTCAAATTGTGAAACTCGTGTATTAAATAAATTCAGTGCACACAGACTGAAGTAGTTTAAGTCTTTGGTTCTTTTAATTGTGATGATTTTGGCTCACATTTAACAAAAACCCACCAATTTACTATCTCAAAAAATTAGAATACATCATAAGACCAATAAAAAAAAAAACATTTTTAGTGAATTGTTGGCCTTCTGGAAAGTATGTTCATTTACTGTATATGTACTCAATACTTGGTAGGGGCTCCTTTTGCTTTAATTACTGCCTCAATTCGGCGTGGCATGGAGGTGATAAGTTTGTGGCACTGCTGAGGTGGTATGGAAGCCCAGGTTTCTTTGACAGTGGCCTTCAGCTCATCTGCATCTGTCTCTTGTTTCTCATTTTCCTCTTGACAATACCCCATAGATTCTCTATGGGGTTCAGGTCTGGTGAGTTTGCTGGCCAGTCAAGCACACCAACACCATGGTATTTAACCAACTTTTGGTGCTTTTGGCAGTGTGGGCAGGTGCCAAATCCTGCTGGAAAATGAAATCAGCATCTTTAAAAAGCTGGTCAGCAGAAGGAAGCATGAAGTGTTCCAAAATTTCTTGGTAAACGGGTGCAGTGACTTTGGTTTTCAAAAAACACAATGGACCAACACCAGCAGATGACATTGCACCCCAAATCATCACAGACTGTGGAAACTTAACACTGGACTTCAAGCAACTTGGGCTATGAGCTTCTCCACCCTTCCTCCAGACTCTAGGACTTTGGTTTCCAAATGAAATACAAAACTTGCTCTCATCTGAAAAGAGGACTTTGGACCACTGGGCAACAGTCCAGTTCTTCTTCTCCTTAGCCCAGGTAAGACGCCTCTGACGTTGTCTGTGGTTCAGGAGTGGCTTAACAAGAGGAATACGACAACTGTAGCCAAATTCCTTGACATGTCTGTGTGTGGTGGCTCTTGATGCCTTGACCCCAGCCTCAGTCCATTCCTTGTGAAGTTCACCCAAATTCTTGAATCGATTTTACTTGACAATCCTCATAAGGCTGCGGTTCTCTCGGTTGGTTGTGCATCTTTTTCTTCCACACTTTTTCCTTCCACTCAACTTTCTGTTAACATGCTTGGATACAGCACTCTGTGAACAGCCAGCTTCTTTGGCAATGAATGTTTGTGGCTTACCCTCCTTGTGAAGGGTGTCAATGATTGTCTTCTGGACAACTGTCAGATCAGCAGTCTTCCCCATGATTGTGTAGCCTAGTGAACCAAACTGAGAGACCATTTTGAAGGCTCAGGAAACCTTTGCAAGTGTTTTGAGTTGATTAGCTGATTGGCATGTCACCATATTCTAATTTGTTGAGATAGTGAATTGGTGGGCTTTTGTTAAATGTGAGCCAAAATCATCACAATTAAAAGAACCAAAGACTTAAACTACTTCAGTCTGTGTGCATTGAATTTATTTAATACACGAGTTTCACAATTTGAGTTGAATTATTGAAATAAATGAACTTTTCCACGACATTCTAATTTATTGAGATGCACCTGTATATGCAGATAAACCTAGGCTAATACAATTTAACAACAGCATATCAGATGTACACAAAATTTCTAATGTGAAACAAGCACTTATTTTATGCAATGTTTACTGGAGTGCATAAACTTGAAAAGAAAATCCTTGAAAACAAAAACTGTTGAGTATCCATTGACAAATGTATTGTTCTATTTTGGAACTGACTCAAGGGAAAGTTAACACTTCTATTTATCGGCCAAGCAAACACGGTTATCAGTTACCAATGCCAAATATCGGATGATTAATCGGCCTGGCCAATATATTGGTCGATCAGTGTAAACCAGCATAGATAATTCTTACTCGTATAAGCTGGTCTTTTCGACAATGTTATGCTCCTTAAGACTGCCCCATTCGTTGACTCAAAAGAAAGATTTGCTTAAAAATCAGAAATTCCTATGGTTTGCATACATGTTTTACTCAGCACAAGAGCAGAATTCAGCTGATGAGAGATTTTACAAGAAAACTAAAGAAACGATAGAAATTTTTGAGACTTTTGAACGATTTTGAACATTTTATCGATTTCCATGACTTTTCTAGGTCTAAAAATCACAACTTTAAAATTCCTTGAGTGAATATGACATAAAACATTTGGGTCATATTTCATTGTGAAATGAACAATATCAATCAATCTATCTATCTAATCTATCTATCTTATCTATCTATCTATCTAATCTATAATTTTATTTATTTTTTATTATTTTTTTTTTACATAAAAACAATTAGGCCCAATTTTAGAACCATTAAGATATTTGCATTGTGACATTTTTCTGGCAGTTGAGCACATTTAAACCATCTTATTTTTATTTATTTATTTGGGGGTAAAATATGAACCCAATTCTTGGCAGATTTGTGAAATTCACCCATTTGGATGTTCTTTGCTTTTGATACCTACTTCGTTTTGGTTTGACACAGGGCAATCACTCCTAGAGAGGCTTATGACACAGAACACTCTCTATCAGAAGATCCAGGATGGTAACCCTAGATATGACACTCGCTTTGTCACAAAGCTTCTACGCAACTACAGGTGCTGGACTTTTCTCCCGTCATTTCGTTGTGTAAGAAGTGCTGAGCAGTCACTTATGTCCAGTTCTCATCTCCTTACCCCATCCCAGGTCTCATCCCGCCATCCTCAAGATCCCCAACGAGCTTTTCTATGAGAATGAACTGCAGGTGTTTGCGAACCAGATGGAGCGAGAGGCCTTCTGTCGCTGGGAGCATCTTCCTAAGAATGTACTTTGTCCTTTAAGTAGTCAGTCTGCCCAAAATATACTGAATATACTCTTTAAGTGGCTAAACCAGTGTTATCTGGTGTTACTAGTGTTACACAGAGTTATCTATGCTGCTTTTGTGCATAATCGGTGCATAGATCTGAGTACGTGTCACTGTTCAGAATAGAATCTATTTTCTTGTTTCTCCGATAAACAGGGATTTCCTGTGGTATTTCATGGAGTGATGGGGAAAGATGAAAGAGAGGCCAACAGTCCATCATTCTTCAACGTGACCGAGATTGAGGTCATCGTCAGCTACCTTAACAAACTCATGCATACGCAGGGCAAGAAGGGGCTTCCCAAACTTACCACCAATGACATCGGCATTATCGCCCCTTACAGGAAGCAGGCAAGATTGCAAATGCATTTCTTTACTTGTAACAAATGCTGATAACTGTTCAAAGCCTTGGTATTCAAATGTGATGTCCTAAAAACCACCCAAAACACCCTAGCAACATAGCGGCAACATTTACATTAACAAGCGGCATGCACATTTTCACAAAATGTGAAAATAATCTTATTTTTAGTCTTCTCTCCCAAGTGTACCTTTTAATAAAAGTGGCAAAAGGACAAAAATAAAAGGTAAAAAACAAAAATTAAATCCTAACTTCATCCACAGGTGGAGAAGGTTCGGAAAGCTCTGAACACTGTGTCAGAATTGAGCAAGTGGAAAGACATCAAGGTTGGCCTGTGAATTTTTTTTCTTTTTCTTTCCACTCTAAACAAACTCTCTGAGCTCAAGGTGAGTCATTTATGCTATTTCATTATTTTGTTCTTGTAGGTGGGGTCAGTGGAAGAGTTCCAGGGTCAGGAGAGGAAAGTCATCATAGTGTCCACCGTCCGCAGCAGCATCAACTACGTCAAGATGGACCAAGACTTCAACATTGGCTTCCTCTCAAGTCATAAGGTAATCAAGTTAAATGTATGGTTGAATAAGAGCTACTGGTTGGCATTTATGGAATTAGATACCAGATTTGTTTTTAGCCACAGAAGTAAATCTCAGAGACAAAAGGAGAGGAAGTTCTTCTAAAAAATTTGGTCTAAGATTAGAGAAATCATGGCATCCTGTAACAACCCCTACTGTTACCCACAGAGGTTTAATGTGGCCATGACTAGAGCCAAAGCCTTGCTCATTGTGGTGGGAAACCCAGTCATACTAAGCAAGGACCCTACTTGGCAGAGGTAAGACCTTAGAGTTAACTATCGTTCACCCAAAAATACAAATTTTGTCATTGTTTACTCACCCTCATGTCATTCCAAACCTGTATGACTTTCTATCCTCTGTGCAGGGATATAAACGTCTCACCTTTCGGCTAAAGTAATTTTTTTTTAAGTTAATTTGCATGCAATTACAAAGAATGGGAACTAGAGGTTTCAATCTTCAAAAGAGGATGCAAAATCACCAAAATAGTATAAAAAATCTTCCGAAACATGTGTAATTATGCACATAAAGTCTAAAACTCACTGTATACTTTGGGCTAAAGTGCTTTGACTTTTTGGGTACGACAGAAATATATTTCCGATGCTTACACACTTCTCTCCAAAGCACTGTGTCAGAGTCAAGTCAACATATAAAACAATTGTGAATAAACAGTTTATTGCTACTCAGTTCTGGTTTATTTCATAAAAAATAAAAAAAATCTCTTACCCAGAGTTTCCACAACTTAGTGATTTGTGATGGAACAACAGTGGGTTTGTGAGATTGTGGCAATAACAAATTCAATTGTTTAAAATGTACTGTATTATTAAAAATTGTATACAATTTAAAATAATCAAAACAATATATATAAAGATACACAAATTATTTATTAACAAATAAATTATTTAAAAATATATTTTAAGATTTCAGCATTTCAATTTCATAACATAATTCCATCAAATTAAATGGAGTAATCTTTAATCAAATAAAAAACTAAATATTTTAAGTTTTATTAATATTTTTTTTTTAAACGTTACACAGTTCAGTTTGATGGAATTTTGTTATCAAATTGAAATGCATAATTCTTAAAAAATAGGCTAAATAATTTTTTTTTTCCAGTGCAAGGTTCCCACACTTTTTGACCAATACATTTTTGAGACTTTTCCATGACCATTCCAGGCGTTTGTGATTACGGTATCCAGATTTGTAAAAATAATTTTGATTCAGACTGATTTGCTAATGAATCATTTAGACCAATTTAGGAACCATTTAAGCTAATTCGTTTAAGAACAGACTCGAATGAACGATTCACTAACCAATAGGACATCACTATGGCTTGCAAGCATTTCTTACTGTACACAAGAAAAATATCTTACTCATGGAATGTTTTACAGCAAAGAAAAATGAGAAAAATATATACTATATTTCTATCAGGAAGAATTGCAGACTTGAGTAAAATTTAAGATGACATTTATTTGATGAATATAAAACAGAAATGTAATGTCTCTTTGGCGTAAGCCCCGTCTGGCAGTCCGAAGAAGTTGTACTCGGAACTGTCATATCCTGCCGGAGATAGGAGGCAGGGGCGAGGAGCCTACCCCCGTGCAGGACAGGACTCAACTGGTGGTGGTGGGGTGGTGGAGGTTGGCACGTTAGCGCACTGAAACAGCAATGTGATTGTGAGCAGACATATAAAGCATTAGCTTACATGTGATTAGCTAGGAGTTACCTAGCTAATGGTACGATGATGTACAGCTGCTAGTCTTCCCGCTAGAACTACGCTGCGCTTACATTTACTCTAGAAATTTCCATGACTTTTCAGATTTTATTTATTTATAAAAATTCGCTGATTTTTCCAGGTTTTCCCTGATCGTGGGAACCTTGAAACAGGTTTATTAAAATGTAAAAATAAGAAAAATAACAATGTAATATACATTTTCATATCTAATATAATCCCGTATTTCATAAGTGAACATGCAAATATGTTTTGACATTCAATTGTACACTCAGTACAGCTGACAAAAAAGGTTGGGAACCCATGCCCAACCCATTAATGTATTTTCTACTTTTTACCATGGTTTATTTGTGTGTCTCAGGTTTATCCGATACTGTGAACATGAGCAGGGCTATACTGGTTTTGACTACAAAGATGCTGAAGGGGAAGAGGATGTGGTCACTCGGCTGGCATCTTTAAAAATCACTTCAGATGGTACGCAGCCTTACACAATACATCCAGATTTCAAGTGTAACTATATTATGTGCTCACATGACTTGACTTGTGTGTGTTTCTTATATAGATGTGGATGAGAGCCCTTTACAGCAGCACGTGCACCCAGAGTGGAGAGGAGAACAATGAGGACTATCAAAAATCAATTTTGTGTGAACTTTCCCCTTTAAGATACAACGGGAATTTTTTATTTTTATAGGGAAGTACAGTATTGGCATTCCACTATGACTCATCTTTACACATTTATAGCAGCAAATTAAAAAATGCTAAGAATATTCTATTTACAATTCAACCAGTGAATGTAAATATTACTGCTTTGAGTGATTTTAGCACTTATGCAACCCAATATGGATTACAGAACACAGTTATTTCTTTCAGTAGATGCTGCTATACAGTAAATATATCTTTAACGCTTTGTCTTCCATTGAATCAGCTACATATTTCTATAAACATTTTAGAAAAATCAATGAATACCGAAATGAGTGTAATGAACTTTTGGAATCAAGTATTACAAAGGAGATGGTACACACCGTACGCATATAAATTGATCATAAATCATGCATTTCAATATTATCCTGTTTTAATTTGTTTATGTTGAACTGAATCTGATTAGGTTTACTTATTTCAAATGCCTTACAAAAGGTACACACCATTCGCATATAAATTGATCATATATCGTGCATTTCAATATTAATCTGTTTTATTTATTTAATTTCTACTGAATTGAATCTGATTAGTTTTACTTATTTCAAATGCTTCTTAGCACTTTATTGGAAAGTATTAGTTTCTCTATCAAAATGAATATTAAAAAATCTAAATGAAACTGTGTCTGTCATCAGTTATTACAAATGTAGGCATTATCTTTAGCTTTTGAGATTTGTTTTTGATAAACCTTTTATGTTTAGAGAAATTTGTATTTAGTAAATGTAACATTTAGAATATTATTATTATTCTATTTTTATTTTTTTTAATTTCTCATCTTCTCAACTTGCAGGGGGGGGCGGGGTGCAATAAAACAGTTCAGTTTCACACAAAACAACCAAAATAGATTATTTTGTTTTTCGAAAAAATATTTTATTAACATAGGTCGGTTTTACATCATTCAAACATTTACTACAATACTAGTCCCGTTTACAAAGCATTGTTACTATGAGCGCTCATAAAAATCTGGATTAATAAATCATATTTATTACTTCCAGAAAAAAGGAAGTGACCATATGAACACACAGCAGAAGATTGATCTTAGAGCCTGATGAAGAGCTCCATATGTCAAGAGCGGTTGCTGTTGTAACCAGGAATTTGCTCATGCAGACAGCAATGGAAACAGTTCTGTAGTCACATCTGCATTTTCAATAACAAGGTTTTATTAATGATTCCTCAAATTAATAATAATAATAATTAAAAAAAACATGTTCCTCTTATTTGTGAGTAGTTTTGTAATTTTTACTTTGTCTAGTGGGATGTTACTTGTGCATTGTACTGTACAGTCAGTGCATTTCAGTACGTTTTAATAACGCCTTGTTTAATAACTTAGAATTCCATGGCATAGTGTTCAAGAATAAACTAGATGGTTAGTTTAGCGTACTGTGTGCTACTTGCCGGACCTAGACATGAAACAATCCAACGGGCTGTTTACACTGAACGACAGACATGCGTCTGTCTACGCATTTTGTAATTGTTTTTCTGTGTAAATATGCACTAGATTGACATCACTGACCATGGCACAGCGTCTTGTGCTATGAGCGTAACATTTGAAAATAACCACGGGACCGTTTACACAGAATGCGTTTTTGCAGCAATCCGCACTGTTTTTCTATGTAAACATGCACTAGATAGACATTTTGACTGTTGTGCCGCATCCAACTGCTTTTTCACCAACTCATGCAGAAGCACGGCAT
Organism: Myxocyprinus asiaticus; assembly: GCF_019703515.2. NCBI lineage: Eukaryota > Metazoa > Chordata > Actinopteri > Cypriniformes > Catostomidae > Myxocyprinus > Myxocyprinus asiaticus. The sequence goes on from NC_059355.1 coordinate 43,673,667, forward strand.
TTTTAAGACACCGTGTCAAGTTAAAAAGAATGTCTGCTTGTAAAACGCATCCTGAAACACCTGCATTCAGTTAAATTTGTTGCGTTGCATTTGCTTTTTGTGCGCAAGAATGAGTTCGTTCAGAATGCCGTTGTTTTTCACTTATTCTTGAGATAAGAGACAAAACATATCCAAGATCAAAAAAGTCCTCTTTATGTTGAAAATCAAGAAATTCATAATAATAAAAATACTGGAAAAGTTAAATCCAAAGGAAATGCGTACACTCTCAGGGCATTCATTACTTATATTTTTATATAATTGGATTAGAATTGTTTTAAATGCAAGCTCTATACTTGGAAGCACATGTAACTTAACCTGTCCTCCACGAGAGGTCACAATATTAAACTGCTTTATTAAAGTGTTTAAAAATGCAACATATTCATAAATATGAAATGAAAGGTAGGGATCTGTAAGATATCAAACAATACATACAGTAAACTTTATTTTCCATATAAAACTGAAGTTGTAAATCAAAGCTGTGTCCTCACTTTTCGTCAAAAATATAATCCTGAATATATCAGACAAGGTCTTTGTTGGCAATAACTCTCAGTACTCCATTCCTGCTCATTATGGATGCAACAGTAGGACACGTGGTCTGGTAAGTTTTATTTATTTTTTATATTTTAAACACAATGTTTAAGTCTCTGCGGTCACAGCTTCAACATGTCAACTCCGTCATCCCATTGTGATCATTTCTGTTAAGAATTGTAGAATAATTTTGACATTTTACTTTAGGTTATACACTCAGCTTTAACAGAGGAAAAAACAAAATGGCTCCAGTGCACAACACATGGCTAAGATGGAAAAAGATTCAATTTTGTCAACTCCGTCAGAATTTTCAGAATAGTGAGAAAACAGAAAAATAAGTATATAATGTATTTTATCACTTAACTCCTTTACTGAACACTATTATTAGTTAATTAAAGACTTTACACTCTTGTTTGATGGATCAAATTAAAATAGCATGCCCTTTAGGGTGTCTGACGGAGTTTACATAAATTACAGTAAGATGTACTGTAAGTGAATAAATGTCAATTTTCAGAAAAAAGCATTTTTTATAAAAAATTGTCCCCTTACATGGTTTGTTAGCTTGGACCTTTGTCTACAAATATATCCATTTCAAATTAATTTAGTATTAAAAAAATAAATAAATGTACAAATTAAAAAACTAGATTTATTAAAAAACTTGGATTTAAAACATGTTTTGTCCCTTATCTCAAGAATCAGACATTTGTTGTGCTGTGTCTTGATTTTTTTTTAGTGCAAGAACACGTCCGTTCTGAACGGCCCCTTAAACTTAAAACGTGTTGCTGTGTCTTGCTTGTAAAGTTAAAAACGTGTTCATTCTGAACGGCCCTAAAAACTTCAAATAGGCGTCTTTAGACACCTGCGTTGTTATATTCGTTGCACAGTCTTGCTTTTTTTAGTACAAGAACGCGTTCGTTCTGAACGACCCCTCAAACTTTTAAAAACACCTCGAAACACCTGTGCTCCATTTGATTTTTTTTGAGCTGTGTCTAGCTTTTTGTAATGTAATAACGCGTTTGGTCTGAACGACCCCTCAAATGTGTTTAAAAAAATGCACAAAAAAAAATAAAAAAAATCGAAATGGTAATTAAAATAGGCTTAATTTTCTTTGAGTAAAATACAATGTTTTTTTGATCTCGGGATGAAGAATGACCTGAATATTGTTCGACGCTTTTCTTGAGATTCACCGTCTTATTTTACAGTAGAAGTCGAGAGAAACAGAGCTACACCATGCTTATGAGTTCACCACTCTGAAACGGTAAACAAAGACAGCAAACACAGAGCAGATTTATGTGGCATTACTAACTTAGCTCAGGCCAAACATCTCATGGCACCAGCAGAGGACAGAATAGGAAATGCTGTTTATGTTGCATACAACACCAGTTTAAAGCTACAGATCTTCATTTAGACAGTGACAAATGCAACTCTGCACAAATTAGCTATGGTTTTATTACTAGAGTTGAGGAAGCTATGGCCGAAAACATGATAACTAGCATGCACAAACACTGATCATGTGATAAAATGCATGTGTGCACAAAAACATTCATCTGGCTAAGCTCAACATTACCCAACCCTTGCTCCTCAACCCATCTGCATTAACAGACTGATGACTAAAGGCACATGTTTCCGTGGGAACTGGGAAGGCACTCAAGGCCTCCTCTTACTACCCAAATAAACCTCATTAAAGGAAAAAAGCTAGATCAAAAATGAAAATTCTGTCATTATTAACTCAATCTTCCAAACCTGAATGCCGTTGTTATTTTTTTTCTCTCGATTGAATACAATTTTTTTTTTTTTTTTTGCTTTGACAACTTTGACAAGGACGAAATTTAAGTTGATGATCTTACTCTCCTCCAAAAGCTCTGAAATCTCATTCGCATTGAAATTCAAAAACTCTACGTCGACACGTTGTGCCAGGTCTGAGTTTGTGTCATAACTGTAAGCAACACGGCAGTTTAAATTTGTGTATATTACATTTTCATTTCAACCTAGCATACCGCTTGAGAAGTCATATCGACTACTTTTATGCTGTTTTTGGTTATTTTTGGAGCTGGTTGCTATGAATTGTAAGAAAAAGCTACCGTAAGATTCTTCAAAAAAAAAAAATCTCTTTTCTGTTTTATGCAAAAAATAAAATAAAATAATACGGGTATGGAACGACTTAAGGGTTCCAATGAGTAAATAATGACTTTGATTTAAATTAATATTAGATTAGTTTGTGTATTTATTTGACATTTCTCGGGACTAGAAACATTCAGAGGTGATCTCATCTGAATTTTATTTTATTTTTTTCCCATTAACAATACTTGAGCATGTGTCCTTTAAGCCAGCTAATGTCAGGACAATGTAGTCAGATTAGGTGACAGTTCTCTGTGAGGACATCCGGGGCAGGTTCAACCAGTTTAGTATCTACAGAGCACTGTCAATGTGTACATATGCATGTTTATGCCTGTGTGGAGGATGAATAGGATAACACAAATGAAAAATGTCACACTCCCATCTGGTTTTGTGACTGGGGTTTCACATTATATTTATGTGCTGTAATTTGTGATTCTTAGGGAACAAAGGGTCCTACACTATAAATATAGCCAATAATAATAATAATAATAATAATAGAGATTTTGCATTTTTAAATATATTTAATTAGCTCATAAATGTATTGACTATTTAAAAAAAAAAAAAAAGAAAAAAAAAAAGTACAGTCCCAAGAGAAGTTCAAAACTAGCACTTTGCAAAGTACATTCAAATTCTGGAGGGAACGTTCACAAAAGGCACTGATTCCATCACTAAATTGTGTGCTCTTTTTCTATTCTGTTATTTTAATTTAGATAACAATAATCTGAAAAAGTTCAAAAGGAAAACGTTTCTGTCAAGGTTATAATGGCTGAATGATAAATGTGCAAAAATACAATTATTGTTGATTTCATATTTACAGGACAAGCTGGAGAATAAACTATTTTGTATGCGGAGAAAATTGTGCCATAGAGGAAAACTAAATCAAGGCATGCCATTTATTTATGTAACCTGCCTTTCCGCCCAGCCCATATTCTTTCAATGCATATTTTATTAACTTTCTTTACATTTCGCACCTGTTGGTTGGTTTGCATGAAATGTGACATACAGTACAGTGTATTTATGCTGTTTGGTCAAAGATCTTGCAGAGTTTGGTATTTCCTGGTCAGCTGAAAGTTGTAAAAGAACATTCCGGGTCATTCTCAGAAAGGCCGGAAAATTCTCTCACAACAGCAGGCAGCCGCTCCTCTTCTTTCTCTTGCGGACTTGCAGCGCCGCTCTAGTGGCCATTTCAAATACCTCCCTTACTCCATCCTTAGTCTTAGCAGAGCATTCCAGGTAGCCAAAGGCGCTAATACGGTTTGCCATGTCCCTGCCCTCCTCTGGTTTAACCGGTTCCTGTAAGCAAAATACCAGATACAATTCAAACTCAATATGGTGCAAAACCGAATTCATGTTTACTTGAAATCATGTGGGAAATTCTGTGGAATGAAGTCGACATGAAACGACATTTATAAACCATTTGAAGTCCAAAATGCGACACAGTTATTAGTGAATTTATACATTTATTATGGCTGTTGATTAAATGCGCTAATTCCATGCGTTTTTATTTTTTAGGGCTGTCAAACAATTTACAATTACAATTACATAAGGAATATTCCTACCATCTGAGCAATTCAAGTTTAAGGTACCACCTTACATGTTTTTATGAGTCAGAATAAAAAAAGAAAAAGAAAAAAAATATTATATATATATAATTACATGCCAATTAATCGCAAAGATCAATATTCACAGAGAAAGGCCCCTCATTAAATATTATATAATTATTAAATAATATATATATATATATATATATATATATATATAATTAAATATTACATAATTATTAAAAAAAAAAAAAATATATATATATATATATATATATATATATATATATATATATATATATATATATATATATATAATTATTATTATTATTATATAATATTTAATGAGGGGCCTTTCTCTGTGAATATTGATCTTTGCGATTAACTGGCATGTAATTACTTCGATTGACCATCCGTCCATCCCATCCCAACAATTTAGGCCAGGACTTCAGTGGGAATCACATGGTGTTTCATACACGAATGGAGGTTAAGATCACCATGGATATGCTTCTCGTTCAATCTATTGTTATTATACTTAAATGCATGAAATGCAATTTCAAAATTGCATTCCATGTTGACATTAAATGAGGTAAAATGTGTTCACGCTGAGAGTATTGCTGTTGATAGCTGAAATAATGATTAGATTAGCCAAAATATTTAATGTGGAGAACTTGAGAGTAATGAGAATTTGAAGTTTTTGAAAATCTGCTGAGCTTTCTGCAGAATTCTGCCAGCAACAATTCTGTGCTCGCCTACTCGAGATATATGATGTCAGTGCTGCTTACTAAATGGACTTATTTTTTCCGAGACCATCTGCCCAGATGTCAAAAGAACCCTACTATCGCTGATGCATCATTTGGGGTGCGAGGCAAGGATAGCATCAGTCATCAGTTATTAGGGTTGGAATGATGTGTTTGATAAATGATAATGACCATGCCTTCAAGAGTGACAGTAATGGCAGCTAGTAAGCGTTTTTTAATGAGACTCCCCATTGTGACTGAGCTCGCCCACCTGCTTCATCTTGGTCAGCTCCCTCCGTGTGTGCTCGTCATTTCTCAGATCTTTCTTATTTCCAACGAGAATTATGGGAACATTTGGGCAGAAGTGCTTCACCTCAGGTGTCCATTTCTCTGGGATATTCTCTGTGAGATTACACAAACACACTCAAACTTGATATATGTCAACCATTCAAAACAGATTTAAATCTTTATTAGGGCTTATCAAAAACCAAGAGTGCTGTGTAGACTATAAAAACACAAACAACAAATTTCTATATTACAGCACTCTCTTTATTTTGTATTTAAATGTACTAATGTTATATATAAACAGTACATTTGCATACAGACTACCAGTCAGTTTGGACATTCCTATTCATACTCCATACTTCTACATTTTAGAATAATAGTAAAGTCATCAAAACTATGAAAACAACAAAAAAACAAATGGAAGTATTGGAATTATGAAGTGACCAAAAATGTTGTTATCTTATAATTAAAACCATCTTATATTTCAGCAAAGGTCTTATTTAAACTGAATTGGAAACTTTTTTTTTACCATGTCTTCATTATATATTTGTTGGTACAAATGCCTAACATGTATATATTTGATAGTTTTAGCCTTATCCCAAACCCAGACTTTCAATATTAAATTATAAAAATACATTATAACATTTTTAATTATAACATGTTTAAAACTATGATACACCATTTTGATATTTATTGTGGGGAAATTATCTTTATCAAAAAAAAAATTTTTACATTTTTTTTTTTTATTATTATGACTGTCCTGAAGTTGTGGCATCATTTATAATTATAATTATAATTTTATTTATTTATCACACATTACACATTTGCACATATACAGTGACTTTTTTTTTTTTTTCCTCCACATATCTGGGATCAGAGTGCCCCTGGAGTGGATAGGGTCAAGGGCCCAACAGTGGCATCTTGGCGGTGCTGGGGCTTGAACCCCCGACCTTCTGATCAGTAACCCAGAGCCTTAACCGCTGAGCCACCACTGCCCCTTCTTTTTTTTTTTTTTTTTTTTTTTTTTTAAACTACTAAACAATTTTTCCCCAATTAAGTTTTTTTTATTAAAAGTTAGGTGTTCTACAGTAATTACTAGGTACTAAACCTAACCCATATTAAGTACATGTAGTTCCCTTTATATAAAGTATACTGAAAGTACACGTACTATAAAATAAAGTGCAATCGTACTTGTTAACCAAGTCGACAAAAGTGTCAGTAAGAGCATGCTTGAGATTAAATACATGTGATGTTTGAAGAAAACAAAGAAAAATCAAGGTAAATATCAGAATTCAGCATTCATTTCTACATCATTTCCAATAAAGTAATTTTGCAAAATTATGCAAAAAGTGTGAAAATATGATCAAATTGTATTTAGTATACATAAGATTTGACCTGTTACTGTTAAAAATGTAATTTCCACCACGGAATTCTATTAAACACAATACAGAATTTGAGATGTGGTGGAAATGATACAGTTGTGGGAATTTCCATGATTTTTAGAAGGGAAAAAATAAAAAAATAAAAGACAAAAAAATGGCATAAAATGGTTAAATAATGCTTATATATGGTCTGGTCTCTTAGATTATAGAACTATGTTTTGTAATGTGATTGTGACCCAAAGGAAAGGCTTTATGAGAGAATTAAGGGATTTATCCCAACAACTCAAACTCAAATCCTATTATTCAAGAGTAATTCATACACAATATAACTGAAGTATGTGTTTAGAGGCTTAGGAAAGTTGTGGTGGTTTCACACCAACACTCACTTGGAAAACTCTTGAGGGAATGCATTGTTAATTACATTACATGACTGCTCAAATTTTTACACAACACTCAACTAATGAACTTTGCTGAATCATGAGGATCGGAATAACAATCTCGGAACAATTTCCGATTAACTTTTATCTACGTGCTAGGGAGACCCTAATGTGGTCAAACTTCCTGACACACATTGTAAGGAGAAAGAACCAGGATGTTCCTTAAGGAAGCTGGAAGAGATAAATGGCAGTGATGTCATGGACAAAAGGGTTATCATGATTCACCTCAGTTCTCAGAAAATACACAGGAACTTCCTGTATGCATTGATGACTCAAAGGTTATTCCACCAAGAAAGACTCTCTTTGGCCTTGACACGGATTAGAATCGTTCAAAATCAAACAAATAGGAGAGAAGTAGCTAGGCCAAACATTCTGGGGTATTTGTAAAATGTGATTACCTAAACTGTCTGGACTGTCTATGGAGAAGCACATGAGGATGACGTCTGTGTCTGGGTAGGACAGAGGTCTGAGACGGTCGTAGTCCTCCTGTCCAGCTGTGTCCCATAATGCCAGCTCCACCTGTTGATGAAAATTGGACAGAATGAGTTAAACCTCAGCAAAGACAGCCAAGTGAACTACTCAAACCCTTTCATGACCGGTATATCACACCAGAATATACGATTGTTTATTCACAATTTGTGCAAAATAGTTAAAAAAAAAAACATTTTAGTCCCTCAACATTATTTTGTGCATATTATAATTTTGCTCTGAAATGGCTTACAAGGGTGATTTTTTTCTTCAGTCAAAGACATCATGATTTCAACCACACAACCACTGTAAAATATTTACATACATATGTGTGTACACACACACACACACCAAAAGTTTGGAAAAATGTACAGATTTTGCTCTTATGGAAAGAAATTGGTACTTTTCACCAAAGTGGCATTCAACTGATCACAATGTATAGTCAGGACATTAATAACATGAAAAATTACTATTACAATTTGAAATTTTTAAACTACTCCAAAGAGTTCTCATCAAAAAAATCCTCCTCGTGCAGCAATGTCAGCTTTGCAGATCCTTGGCATTCCAGCTGTCAGTTTGTCCAGATACTCAGGTGACATTTCACACCACGCTTCCTGTAGCACTTGATGTACCTTTCTTGTCGGGCACTTCTCACGCACCTTACAGTCTAGCTGATCCTACAAAAGCTCAATGGGATTAAGATCCATAAAACTCTTTTCCAATTATCTATTGTTCAATGTCCGTGTTTCTTTGCCCACTCTAACCTTTTCTTTTTGTTTTTCTGTCTCAAAAGTTGCTTTTTCTTTGCAGTTCTTTCCATAAGGCCTGCACCCCTGAGTCTTCTCTTTACTGTTGTACATGAAACTGGTGTTGAGCGGGTAGAATTCAATGAAGCTGTCAGCTGAGGACATGTGAGGCGTCTATTTCTCAAACTAGAGACTCTGATGTACTTATCCTCTTGTTTAGTTGTACATCTGACCTTCCACATCTCTTTCTGTCCTTGTTAGAGCCAGTTGTCCTTTGTCTTTGAAGACTGTAGTGTACACCTTTGTATGAAATCTTCAGTTTTTTTTTTGGTAATTTCAATCATTGTATAGCCTTCATTCTTCAAAACAATGATTGACTGACGAGTTTCTAGAGAAAGCGGTTTCTTTTTTTGCCATTTTTTACCTAATATTGACATGCCAGTCTTTTGCATACTGTGGCAACTCAAAAACAAACACAAAGACAATGTTAAACTTCATTTAAAGAACCAAATAGCTTTCAACTGTGTTTGATATAATGGCAAGTGGTTTTCTAGCACCAAATTAG